>NW_007232980.1:0-4019 GCF_000164805.1 Carlito syrichta | reverse complement strand
TGCTTATAGAAACCTAGACTATAGATAGGGCCTACTATTTGCTTCTAGACTACAAACCTGTACAGCATGTTACTGTACTGAAGTCTGTAGGCAGTTGTAACACAATGGAAAGTGCCTGATCTCAGGGGTTTGAGACCAGCCTGGGCAACTTGGTGAGACCTCGTCTCTAAAATAAAAGGAAGGTGGGCATGGTAGCACATGCCTGTAGTTCCTGCTACTTGGAAGGTTGAAGTGGAAGGATCCCCTGAGCCCAGCAGGTTGAGGTTGTGGTGGCCATGAGCATACCACTGCAATCCAGCCTGGGCAGCAGAGTGAGACTCTGACCCCCCCCCAAAAAAAGACACTATACAGTGAAGCTATACTAAATTTTAAATATTTCCTTCAATAATAAATTAATCTTAGCTCACTGTAACTTCTTTACCTTTTTTTTTTTTGAGTAGGATTCTGACTCTGTCACCCTGGCTCGAGTACAGGGTCACACTCATGGCCACCACAGCCTCAACCTGCTACGCTTAGGTGATCCTTCCACCACAGCCTTCCAAGTAGCTGGAACCACAGGTATGTGCCACGATGCCTGGTTAAATTTTTGATTTATTGTAGAGACACGGTCTCGCCAATTTGCCCAGGCTGGTCATGAACCCCTGGGCTCAGGCAGTCTTCTCGCCTCTGCCTTCCCACGTGCTGGGATTACAGGCATGAACCATCATGCCTGGCAACTTTACTTTTTTTTTTTGAGTTGGAGTCTTACTCTGTCGCCTAGACTGGAGTGCAGTGGCTGCTCCCAGCCACCGCAGCCTCGACCTGCTGGGCTCCGGCGATCCTTCCACCTCAGCCTTCCAAGTAACTGGAACTACGGTGCGCACTACCACACCTGGCTAATTTTTGATTTATTGTAGAAATGAGATCTCGCCAAGTTGCCCAGGCAGGTCTCGAACACGCGGGCTCAGGAAATTCACTGACCTCAGCCTCCCAAAGGCGCAGGATTACAGGCTGAGCCACCGAGCCCAGCGCAACTTTACTTTTTAAGCTTTTAAACTTTAAAAAAATTTTTGACTCTTATAATAACACTTAGTTGAAACACAAACACTTGTATAACTGTACAAAAATATTTCCTTTCTTTATATCCTTATTCTATACTTTTTCTTATTTTTAATTTTTTTGAACTCTTAAAATTTTCTATTAAAAGTGAAGACAAACACACTCATTAACCTAGGCCTGCACAGGGTCAAGATTATGAATGTCACTGTCTTTCACCTCCACATCTTGTCCCACTGAAAGGTCTTCAGGGGCAAAAACCTGCATGGAGCTGTCATCTCCTATGATAACAACGCCTTCTTCTGGAACACTTCCTGAAGGACCTGCCTCAGGCCATTGTACAGTAAACTTTTTTTAATAAGTAGAAGGATAAAAATACTATAAAAAACTATAAAAATATAAGGCAGTAAAAACATAAACTAGTAACATAACCATTTAATATATTTAACAAGAATTATATACTGACCATAATTGCATGTGCTATTTTTTTTTTTTTTTTTTGAGCTGGAGTCTCTATCACCCAGGATGGAGTACAGGGGCATGCTCATGGCCACTGCAGCCTTGACCTGCTGGGTTCAGGTGATGCTTCCACCTCAGCCTTCTGAGTAGCTGAAACTACAGATGCAAGCCACCATGCCCTGATAGTTTTTTGTAATTTATTGTAGAGACGACATCTCACCAAGTTGCCCAGGTTGATCTTCAACCCCAGGGCTCAGGCAACCCTCTCGTCTTGGCCTCTCAAAGTGCTGGAATTATAGACTGAGCCATCGTGCCCAACCTCTATGTGCTATATTTTTATACAGCTGACAGAGCAGTAGGTTTGTCCATACCAGCATCTCCATACACACATAATGTACACTATAGTGGTGCAGTGGCTCACACCTGTAATTCCAGTACTTTGGGAGGGGAAGGTGAGAGGATTGCCTGAGCCCAGGAGTTTGAGACCAGCCTGGAAAACATGGTGAGACCTTGTCTCTACAATAAATCAAAAAAATTAACCAGTCATGGTGGTGAAGGATCACCCGAGCCCAGCAGGTCGAGGCTGTGGTGGCTGTGAGTGTGCTGCTGCACTCCAGCCTGGGCGATAAGAGTGAGACTCAAATTCAAAAAACAAACAAACAAACAAACAAAGACATGCACTATATCATTAAGATGGTTACAATATCAGTAATAGGAATTTTTCAGCTGGTTATAGTATTATGTGACCATCATTGGATCAGAACATCATTGTGGATCAGAACATCATTGTGTTTGTATTGCCTGTTCCAGTTAGTCTGTTGCCATATAACAAGCCATTCCAAAACCTAGTGGTGTACTTTTTTTTATGATTCTCATGGATTCAGTGAGTCAGGAAGTGAGATATGGTAATAGATCATGTGTTCTGTGGTTCCCACGACCACCCTCAAGTTCAGTGATTTGCTTGAATGATATCAAACTCAGCAAAGCTATTACATTCATTATTATGATTTATTACAGTTAGAGGACAACAATCAAAATCAGCAAGAGAGAAAGGTACATAGGGCAGGGTCCCAGAGATGCTATGTGAGACCATCCAGTTGTCCTCTTTCAGTGGAGTCATGTGGTCAAAGTTTAATTCTCCTAGCAATGATGTGTGACAGCAGGTATGGCACACCAGCCAATGAAACTCCCTTGAGGTATTTTATTTGGATTCAGTCACATAGGCAAGGCTGACCACGTGAGTGGTGAGCTTAGTCTCCAACCACTTCAGAGGTCAAACTGCTACAGGGTGACCCAAGGTCGCCACCACACATTGCTAGCAAAGAATATCTGGTATGGCCCAAGGCTCCTGGTAAACAAAGACACTCCTATCAAGCAGTATATTCCAAGGACTTAGAGGTTACCTCCCAGGAACAGACAATGGCTAAACCTTTCTTCAGAATATACATTGTGTGGACAACCCAGACATGTTGTTAATTCTTCACAGCACAGCTTGTCTGCCTACCTTGATGTCTGGAACCTCAGCTGGAAGACTCAAAAGATTGGGACCTGGAATCATCTGAAGGCTTCTTCCTTCCCATATATGTCCCCCAGGCTGGGCTAACTTGAAAGCTAGACTCAAGACTGGGTGTGATAGCTCATGTCTGCAATTCCAGCACTTTGGGAGGTGAGATGGGAGAATTGCTTGAAGCCAGGAGTTTAAGATCAACCTGGGCAACCCAGCAAGACCTCATCTCTACAGAAAATTTTTTAAAATCGTGAGGTGTAGTGGCACATGTCTGTGGTCCCAGCTATTCAGAAGACTGAGGCAGGAGTATCACCTGAGCCCAGGAAGTCGAGGCTGCGGTGAGCCATGATCATGTCACTGCACTCCAGCCTGGGTGAAAGAGTGAGTCTTTGACTCAAAAAAAAAAAAGATTTCATATCATTTAGGTCAGAAGAAATTTATTTGACAGGTCATTACATGGATCACGTAGAAATTAGTGCCCTCAACAGCAAACCACTAATAAATAAAATGGTCAGTTTCCCTTGATTGTTTCTGAGCAGGCCTCAGATAAGCCAGGGGTAGAATACCACAATCAAAGCTTAAACTTCATCACTTTTCTTCTCTCCACTGGTGCCTGCATGGTATATATTTCTTACTTGCCCTGTATAAATATATTGTACTCTCATGTACTTTCATTTCTCTTTGTAAGCTAAAATTCTCCTTTAGGGTAGTATGAGTTGTATGTACAAAACAATACCCAATATAATATCTGACACATAGGTGCATGCATTTATGGTATAGATTGTTTCTAGGTTAAGAGAGTTAAGGATGCTCTGTTTGTCTTTCGTGAATGGATGTTTGAATATATGAGCTCGAAAATAATAGAATGTTAACCGGGCATGGTAGCGTGCACCTGTAGTTCCAGCTACTTGGAAGGCTGAGGTGGAAGGATCACAGGAGCCCAACAGATCGAGGCTGTGGTGGCCAGGAGCTGCCACTGCACTCCAGTCTGGGTGACAGAGTGAGACTCCAACTCAAA
>NW_007232979.1:179599-229818 GCF_000164805.1 Carlito syrichta | reverse complement strand
TATAGCCACAAAAAAAATGAAATACCTTGGCATTTTCCTAACCAGAGATGTGAAAGACCTTTACAATGAAAATTACAAAACACTGCTCAGAGAAATCAAAGATGACACAAACAAGTGGAAAAATATCCCATGCTCATGGTTTGGAAGAATCAACATTGTCAATATGTCCATCTTACCTAAGGCAATCTACAAATTCAATGCAATATCCATCAAATTACCAGCAACATTCTTCTCAGACCTGGAAAAAACAACACAGGAATTCATATGGAAACACAAACGTACAAGAATAGCCAGAACAATCCTCAGCAAAAAAAAAAAAACAAAGCAGGTGGTATCACATTACCAGACTTCAAACTTTACTATAAAGCTATAATCATCAAAACAGCTTGGTATTGGTACAGGAACAGGCATATAGATCAATGGAATAGAACTGAGATTCCAGAAGCAAAACCTCAATTTCTCAACCAACTCATCTTCGATAAAGCCCCCACCACCTACCACTGGGGAGAGGAGAATTTATTCAGTAAATGGTGCTGGGAAAACTGGCTGACCACATGCAAAATATTGAAACAGGACCCCTATCTATCCCCATGCGCAAAGGTTAACTCCAAATGGATCAGAGACCTAAATGTAAAACCTCAAACCATAAGAACCTTAGAAAAGGAAGGAAATACCATCATGGAAATCGGAACTGGCATCCAATTCCTGAACAAAACCCAAAACCAACAGGTCATAAGAGAGAAGATAGACAAGTGGAACCTTATTAAACTGACAAGCTTCTGCAAAGCCAAAGAAACCATCAAGAGAGCAGGGAGACAGCCTACAGACTGGGCAAAAGTATTTGCCAACTCCAGGTCTGACAAAGGCTTAACATCCGGATCTATAAGGAACTCAAACGTGCTGAAAAGAAAAAAACAAACAACCCCATTATAAAATGGACAAAAGATATGAACAGACACTTCACAAAAGAAGACATCCGAGGAGCCAACAAACACATGAAGAAATGCTCAACCTCACTAATCATCAGGGAGATGCAAACAAAACCACACTGAGATACCACCTAACTCCAGTCAGAATGGCAATTATCAACAAGTTCAAAAAATAACAGCTGCTGGAGAGGGTGTGGTGAAAAGGGAACACTTCTACACTGTTGGTGGGAGTGTAAACTAGTGCAACCTCTGTGGAAAGTAGTGTGGCGATTCCTAAAAGCTCTAAAAAGAGACCTTCCATATGACCCCGCAATCCCCCTACTGGGAATATACCCTGAAGACCTCAAATCACTCTATAAAAAAGATACCTGCACACGTATGTTTATCGCAGCGTTGTTCACAATAGCAAGAACCTGAAAACAACCATGCTGCCCATCAAAAGAGGACTGGATTAAAAAAATGTGGTACATATACATGATGGAATACTACGCAGCCATAAAAAAGAACAAAATCATGAATTTCGCAGCAATCTGGATGGAACTAGAGTCTATAATACTGAGTGACCTCTCACAGAAACAAAGATCCAAGTATCACATGTTCTCACTCATATAATGGGCCTTGAACATCCAATGTAATACTACAGTACTGGGAAACTATGGGTGGGGAGGGGGATGGGATTAACAGTTGCAAATATCTGTCTGGGGATGGGGAAACACCTCTTATCAACAGGATGCCTGAATGAAAGATAATTGTACACCTAACCTTTAACTGTACCCCACAAAATCATAATTTAAAAAAAAATAGAATGTAAATTTTATATGAAAAATAATATAGCCATGTTTTATATCTGAATGAAATATATGGGGGGTGAAACTTGTAAAAAAAAAGTCAAACTTATTTCTAAAATTATCAAACTATCCTTTGCTGGCATTAAATTTTTCACTTTTAGATCCTACACTTTCCTCTTGCCTTAAGTTGTCATATACTGATGTCATTTTTTCTAGAGTTGATAGATATGCTTTTCTTATAGCATTTTCAGTACAGAGTAGGAACATATTTTGGAAAAAGTGCAAGCTTTTCATACCTGCTGGCATAGCTAAGTGACAGCTTCATAAATTTCCCTTCCTTTTTTTACAATAGCCCTTATGCTAGACTCATTTATCTTGAAATGGTAGGCAACTACAGCTGGAAATCATTTTTGGTACATATCAAGCTATTTAACTTTTTTTGGTAATGTCATGATTTTTCTCTGTTTCTTAGTAGCACTTCCAGCATCATTAGTGGCACTTTTTATGGGTTTCATTATATCATTCAAGGTTTATAGTATTGTACTAAACACAATGAAAAATGCATGAGAACTATGAGAGATCACTTTTTACTACAATACACAATTTACTGGAGAGACAATTGCTCATGTGGAGATGATTAGCATCACACAGTGCTTTAAGTAGAGACTTGTAAGCGCTTGAGCTCACTGCAATCCCAACATAAGGTAGCTACAAAATTATAAAAGTAGTACAGTATGTACTAGTTTATTTTATGCAGTTATGACTTAATGTCATATCTTTACATTTCTCTTAAATGCAAATAGCAACATGTGCTGTCTGTGACTGTGTTTTGATAAATGTTAACTTTTTATCATAGATTTGTATATAGTTTATGGTAGTAAATGATTAGACTACTATCTATACATTTTTTATGCATTCATGACATACGAAGTTTTTCTTAATTTTTTCACTGTTTCTTGGCTTGTGGTTCATCTGAAATTTTTAAAAAATTGTTGTGAATCTCCGAAAAATTTTCCAATACATTTATTTTTTTTAAAAATCCACATGTAAGCAGACCCATGTAGTTCAAACCTGTGCTATTCACAAATCCACTGTATAGTTAATAGATTGTGGTAAATCTGTAGAATGGAATAGTAAAAATAAATAAAGTCTATATGTACTGACATGAAAAAATACTGTTAACTGAAAAAAACAAGTTATAAAACATCATCATTATATTATTCTACTTTTGTTTAATATATACTCATAATATGTATTTGTATATCCAGATAACATATTGGCTTAGTATTCACAGATGATCATTTATGATTTCCACTCTTTGTGAACAACACTGAAAGTCCATGGCATATGAACATTGATCATATTGTCCACTCACGAATGAATCACACTTCTGCAAGACCTCTCTGGGAAAGGGAGACCAGAGATGCACAGTGGACCTGGCCTTGCCCTGGACTCCATCTCAGTGTGGCTTAGCTTTTCTCCATGTCTGTAACAGTTGCACCTAAAGAGATAAAAACTGAAGCCATCTATTTGCACCTGTGATGGAAGTGAAGATTATGTAAAAAGGCTTCTGAAAGTGACTGCTCTAATCAATACTGTCAACTTTCTCCCAAATCCCACATATATCTCCACCTGGCATCACATTGTTCACCTTGTATATATTCAATTTTTACTTGTCAACTATACCTCAATGAAGCTAAAAAGAAAATGGTTCTTTTAATTTTCTACAATATGTTTATTTGATTTTTCATGTGTGAAAGAAGAACTAAATACTAATCACCATGGTAACTTGACTGCTAAACAACTACAAAGTCTTTAGTTAAAGCCAAAGAAACTTAACTAGATCATCTACAACTGGATGTATTTATATTCAGCTTTTAACCCATCCAGGAAACACCTGCAGAATTAAGGAAGACCTCTATTTATTTCAAACCCCACAATTCTTTAGAGACTATGAAATTTCAGAATCAGAAGAGAGCTTACAGATGATCTGATCCAAATGCCTCATTCACAAGGAAACTAAAGCTTTAAGACCAAAGTTGGCTCAAATCAGAGCACACAGCAGTCCCCACACGTTAAGCCCTGAACCTTCAGACCCTGCCTGCTCCCATCTCTCCTCAGAATCAAACTGAATAGATCTGTAAGAAATTGTACAGCTGCCCAGATGGCAAGAGGAAAGTAAAATTGGGACTCAACTAAAAGTTTACTTCATTATTACACAACTTGGTTTCCTACACACTCTTTTCCTAGGCAGAGTTAGTTATCATTGCAGACTGTGGTATATGAAGGAGTCCCATGAGAAACTTTTTCCTTAGCATCATCTTTGCCAAGCTTCAACCCTTAGCCATGTCTCCAACTCAGTCAAAATCTATAGAGCTACAAAGAGCCAAACCATAGCTTCCTTTACATATAGCTAAATCTATTTATCCAAATTATTCACTTATTTAACAAGTATTCGCTGAGTACCAACTCTACACCAGACACAGATGTAGGTCCTGGGATACAGCATCTGCAATGGCAGCTGTGGTTATGCCCATCCACTTAGGGTACCAGAGGCTCTGATAGAGCCACAGCATTTGGGTTGTGCACTGGACCACATTCTCATTATATTAAGAATCTCCATACTCATATGCACTGACTGACTGGAGGTTAGGACTAGCATTAGGTTCAAGTGCATTTATCTGCATTGCCACAATCCCAGTTGGTCCTTATATAATAAAAACCAGGTGGTGTGCCTGTAACTCATGATTGACATATCACTGCAACAGATGCTAGGGATGTACTTACTTGGTAGAGATCTGGGTAAACGGTCCCTAGGAATGAAGAAACAAATTTTAGCGAAAACAAAAATTTCCTGGAGATTCTACAAGATTTATTATTTGACTTTATACCATAACTGATTCTGTTTGGCTCCAGAAATATTTATTATGTGTTTATTTTATCCCATGCACTGTTTTGAGAATTGCAGAAACAAAAACAAGTAAGACATTTTCCCTCCCCTCTAAGTTCTTCTGATGAGATGGACACACACAGACACTGCCAATATGATGCAGTTAGTATTGTGATGGAGGTATTCACAAAGGTGCTATGAGAGCCCAGTGGCGGCAAACCTCACCCAACCTGGTACATCAGGAATAGAACACATCATGGCTTTCTTAAGGAGGAGGTACGTGGATTGGGGCTAGAAGGACAAATAGGAGTTAACCAGGCAAATGAGGGGTGCCTGTTCCAGAGAGAGACATGAGTAATGGCATGGAGATATAAAACAGGAAGAAATAGGTATGAAAAATGACAAGTAGTTTAGAATGACTGTAGTAAGAACTGAGAAGCAGTCAGAGAGATTTCCAGACTTCGGGCCATGAAAAAAATTGGCACACAGTAGGTACTCAATAAATACCTGTTGATGAAAAAATTGGCTAGAGCTTTCATCAAGGAAGATGTAAGTATGTTGTTATGCATGTTGGGCATATTTTATAAGTTCATTTTGTTAGTAGAAACAGGATATAATCAGTATTACCCTAGACCAGTAGAATTATAAGAACATGACTCAGTCAGCAAGAATATGGCTCACTCAGCATGACAATTGGAGACTCAGGGAAAAGGAAAAGGAAGTGGCTAAACAGTTTTGATATTCTTGTTACCACAAGAGAGAAAAAAGCTTAGTGGTATCTGCACAGAAGACACAGGCTGAGATCACGTGGAGCAAGATGAAAGGGGCATGCACAGGGTCTGTGAGCCTGAGAACTTCTTGGACATAGCAACCATCTTTTTTGCCCACTGGCCATCTTTTTTTCCTCCCAACATAAACCAGGTATCTGTGACTCTATATGACCTTTCTCATGACATCACATGGATAAAACATTGAACTGGGAGAGAGAAACTCATATTCCTGGTGGTTGTTTTATGTGAGTTGGTTTGAGTCCTTTGTTGCTGCTGAAGAGGGCAGACGATACCCAGAGTTGGGAGAAGGAGGAGTCAGCACAAGTCACACTATACAACTCTATATTGAACGTATTGAAACACACAGGTATTCTGGGCCAAGGTAGGTTTTCAAGAATTATAAGAAAACAGAAGCAATGAAATTAATGAGGGAGGCAGATACCATAACAGCTGGCTATAAATTCCAAAAACTTCTCATCATACATCAAAAACAAATCAACAAGGTGAAATTTATCCTTTTGATATCTCTAACATTGATTCTCTGTTAATGGTGTATCTTTTTTTAATAAAAAGTGAGACTGTGGTAGGAGGGTAGGGGTATATGGAAACTCAGTACTTTCTGCTTAATTTTGCTGTGAACCTAAAACTGCTCTAAAAAATCAACTCTCTCTCTCTCTATATATATATTTATAAACACTGAAACAGGCCAAATAATATAGAAGTTATAGCAGGTCAAGGCTGGGAGCCTAAGGCCCAATTCCTTGGCCAGTTCCTAATTCCTTGGCCCTAAATTGTGACTACAGTCCCTATGATGCCTGTGGACTAACTACCTGTTCCTGGCTCCTCCAGGTATCTACAATTGCAAGGAGCTGAGAATCATTTAAGCTCACTTGAGTGAAGGATGAGCAAGGAATATATTAGGAATACGGGGAAAATGAAAGGATAAGAAACCAGAGAAGGGCCAAGTGTCACAGAGGCAAAAACTGGAGCATAGTGTTGGTTCCAAGGTAGTCCCAAGAAGTTCAGCAGGAGGAATTTGTGGCCTTCTGATATACCACTGCTAATAGGGTCATTATTGTCAGTGTGTCTGCATCACTCCTCTGGCTTATCTTTTCTACATTCCTTAGGTGCAATTCCCAAAACAGAACATCTGAATGGCTCAGTTAAACACTACAACTTTTCTGTTTAGACTGCCCTTTGAGATCAGGCCACATCAAAAGGCCCTCACAAGCCTGTGAATGAGCCACCCTCAGGTCAGGGATGGTCTAGTCAGCTTAGTTGGGTCATTTAGTTTCTTCAGCAGGAGCCTTGGGTGGGAGGAGTACAATTACCCTTAGAAGGGACTGTGGGTATGGCAAGCACTGTGAATTAATTTATGAAACACTGATGGCAGCAATGCCTTAGGAGTATACGAGGTAGGGAATGGAAAAAGAAACATCTGTAACATTTGGACAGCAGTAGGGACTTAACAATATAAACATATGTGTGCAAGGCCTTTAGCAGCCAGGACACACCTAGGCATTCCTGAGAAACCCATCCTCAGCAATCAGTATTCTTTCCTCCATCCCATTCCAATTCATAATTTTGAAAAGCATGTCCCACTCGTCAACATTCTAAGGACTGAGACATTTTAATAGAACAAATGAGATCTTAAAAAGACATCATGGCAAGAATTTGAAGATCCATCCCCAAACTAGATGAGCTTTTTTCTTAGCTTATGGCTGTGTCCATACTCTCATGACACCTCTAACTTTGGTTCTTGAACTTCTATTATTATAACACAGTGATTCAGAAAAATAGCTGGTCCTATACAGCTAATGTCACACTATAGAAATGAATAGTTCTGACCAAAAATCTTGCTTCTGGCAGTGTCAATGCCTTCTTAAAGCAACTGTAAGCAGCCCTGCTCCCAATTAGGAAACATCAGTAGCTAGAGCTCTAGTAGACTACCTAGGAAGTCAGTCACAACTGAGGAGGTCACTAACATTTGTTCTTGGACACTGGAATTGTAGAGTTCTAACACATGCACAAGTGGGCCAAGGAAAGTAACTAATCTTTGGAGCCTCATTTTAAGAAAAATTAAAGTGACTCGATCCATTCACTAAATGACTATACAAGCAGAACCAAAAATATTCTATGATACTTACAGCATGTTGAACATATTTTAGGTGTGCCTTGCTTTCACACATTACGTTTTTCTGAAACATATATTTGAATTAGAATGCAAAAAACTAGAACACAAGAGGTCCTGGATAGTTGGGTAGCTATGGTAGAAAATACAGAAATATAAAATATACACTTTTTTTTTTTTTAAAAGAAAATCAGAATGTCAGTATGTTCCAGTAACTAGGGAAAGTAGAGTAGATAAGCACTTTGCTCTCCTAATTCTTTTTATTACCAAAAAAAAAAAAAAAATAGGGCAGGAGGTAAAATCAACACTAATTTTAATCCTGACCTCTGATTCAGTCTTCACAGGCTTTTGCAGATCTAAATATTCCAAAGTGATCATTGTCTGAGATACCAGAGAATATAGAGTACATTTTTATGTTCCTAAATGAAAAAAACAACTTTGTAGACAGAACCAAAAATTGCAGGTATTTCCTTATTCCCTCAAATATTTTTTATTTCAATATTATCTTTCTAGATGAATTAACTGTCTATTCTTTTGAATAATTATAAGAAACAAAAAGGCAGAATTTAATAATTACAGAAATTTTCATAGCTAGCAAGTATAAGTCACTACTTCATTTCTAATCAATCTTCAATTGAATATTGATCTTTTAAATTTAATTCCTTAAATTACTCCTTCACTAATGATCTGTAAACAATAGACCACTAATCTTTAAAAGAGAATAAACAATTCACTATGTAAAAAAAGACTGACAGATGATGATTCATTTATAATTACAAAAAATGTTAAGAGTATTGAATTTGAACAAAGTAACACAAGTACTATTGGAATTAAGGGGAAAATTAGAATTCTAGAGAGTTCAAGTTTTCTGTCACATGAGTTAAATAGCCTGTTTAAAAGAAGTCAGTTGATCTCTACATGAAACCTCTGATTAGATCACAAGATACTGAATTCTAGAATAACAAGTTCTCTTCTCTTTTTAGAAATCCTTATCCTAAGTAGCACTGATCAATGTTATTAAAATAAAAGTAAAACATGAATTATCATAATCTTTACATTTTTTCTTTAAATTTATTAAGTAACCTCTTATATATTAACCATACATATTTCTCCTATTTGAATGTAATTTTACACATCAAAATCAGAAAGAGGAGTGGGTTTTAGCAGGTGCTAAAAAAAACACGCAAATACAAACTTTTACTGGAAAAAAAACTTACAATTTTAACAGAAAAGACAAAAATAAAGATTGTTGTCCTGTTTTTTAGCATTATGGTAACGCTAAATAACTAAATTTTCCCTCTAACAACAAATAAACCTATTTGTCAGCTCAGAATGGTGCTATGGTAAATACTTTAGGCTGAACTTTAGAAATAATTTCAAGAGCCGAGTGTTAAGCAACTACATAAAATTATTCTAAGTTGTTAATTATCAATCAAGCAGTCATGAGGACACAATTCTATCAACATTTCCATGGTAAATTGTTTTTCATTTTTGTGAACTGTTTAAATAACATTCTCCTTCTATATTTTTCCTATTCATTTTCAAATACAATTCTAATTCAATATGTATTTATTGAGTCCCTTTGATGAGCAAGGTTCTATATTAAATTGGGGGCAGAGGTGGTGGAATAATAAGAATGAGGAGATAGTCTGTTCTTTGCTTGCCAGGTCCAGGCCTCTCTTCCTGATCCATGTCAAAATCAAAAGGACATAAAAGAACCATGTCCATTTAATCCTAATAGCCCTATCATTAAGCATTATTACCTCTGTTTTATAGACAAAAAAACTGTAAGCGGTAGAATCAGAATTTGACCCAAGAATGTCTGGCCTCAACTTTCATTCTCTCTCTACTACAGTGTATCTCTCTTACTCAAGAGGTCCTGGCTAGTTGGGTAGCTATGGTAGAAAACAAACAAATGCACACACTTTTTTTTTTTTTTAAGAAAATAAGAATATGGACCTGTTACAGTAGTACTCTCTTACTCAAACCTCTCTTACTTATTCAAACCTCATCTCAAATGTTACCTTCTCAGAGAGGCCATCTTATTAAATTAGTAGCTGTAGTTTTTTTCACATTTTAAAAAAGATTAGATCCATTAATAAATTCCAAAATTCAAACTTTTTCAGTGGAATACAAACAAAAGACTTTTGCAGATTTTTTTTTCAAATACTGTAGTCAGCTAAATTCTTCAGAAAGAAGAGGTTAAAAGGAATTACACTTTATCCTTTGCTGCTTCACTGAAAGACTAAGGGGAGTGAAGGCCAAGTCTGAAGGCCAATTCTAAAGATGAAGGGTGCACACTCCACCACTGCCAGACCCACTGGAATCATCAAATGCTTACAGCCACCCCTTAGGCATGTGGGTGAAGAAGACACCCAGAGTTGGAAATGTCATCAATGAGGGATGTGAGCTTTCTTAAGAAAGTAATGAATTCGTATTAGTGTTATGTATGAATGCTTCTTAAATATCTTTTCAGAAGATACTGTGATGGCAGTTTTGCCTTGATATTAAAAATATAGGACCTCTCAAAGAGAAGAAATAGGTCATATGACACAAAACTACCTAGGGAATATATGGACCAGTGTCTAAAAATGGGTTTACACTATGACCTGTCCTGGTTTCAATTTTGCATGTGAATTGTTTAAATAACATTCTCCTTGGCCATCATCTTTGGCTGACTGAAGAAACAAGCCTACTTGTATGGCCAGAGTGCCCAATGCCCCTCATTTCTCCCCACAACCTCCCCCTGCCCACCGACATGACCAAACAGTCCTACTTCTCACAGTCTGCTGAGATGACCTACCTACTGAGAGCCCACCCTTTGGGTTCTAGCAGTACTGGATAATGGCAACACAAATACTGAGAAGAAAATTGTATAACTTTTTGTGAGGCCTCTGGTTAGCTCTCATTTCAATGGGTCATATATTTGTGAATTCTTAATTTTGACATAGTACTTATACAGCAAAAAGTTCCCTCACTTTATTAAGTTCTCCAGGAAAAAAAAAACAAGTTAAGGGTTGAAAGAATTATGGATCAGGGGAATGTTCTTGTTAGACAGTATCTACCAGAACTCATAAGACAATAAAAAAAGAGAAGCATATTTCAGTAATCTTTCCTGTGTATTCTCATTCTAAGCAGTTTATAAATATATGTAGCTGATGTCTGTAAATAATGAGTTCTTGGAAACCACATTTAACATGGAGGGTTGTAAAGCAGTTCATACTTTCCCCAAAGAGCAATGTTATACAGTAATTGGGGCTTGAATTCCTGAGACACGGGCAGCATATTAGCTATAGATATGACTCATGAAATGCCATAAAGCAAATATTCAAAATTATAAAACTCTAAAGAAATTTAAAATATCAAAATTATGCTGCTAGTCCCAGTCCTAGGTTTTCACAATACAAATTATACACATGCTCTACTATAAAGTACATAGATCAATATCTTTCTGGGAACCAGGGAACACCCCTAATCAACAAGGGTGCCTGAATGATGCATATTTTTATTTTATTTTTTTTTTTGATTCACAGGCACTATTTTATTAAGAGTTAAGCCTACAAAATTGCTTCTAAGGTAATATCATAAGAGAATATTAATAATAAAATTGTTTTTCAATACATTAAAATCTGAGAATACCCAAAAGCCTGAACTATTCTGTTTTTGTCAAATTTTACATTATTACTCATATTAAAAATTTTAAAAATGGAAGAGAATACAATGCTATAGAGAATGTTCTTTTAAGTATATTGATATTTTTAGGTTGAAAAGTTATGTGCTATATAAAACAAAAGGAACTTTTTTTATAAGAAGAGTTATTGGTGCTACTATTAAAAGGTGTTCTTGGTATAACATAAAGTATGAAGAGTGAATATAAGATGTAGTCATAATTGATTTACATAATTCTTAATTTATGGTGGATCGCTCTTCTGATGCATCTTTTTATACCTAACCCTTAACTGTACCCCACAATTTTAAAATAAAAAATATGATTAAAAAAACCCCAAAAACAAAAACCACATGATTATATCATTAGATGCAGAAAAGGCTTTTGATAAAATACAGCACCCCTTTTTGATAAAAGCCCTCGAACATCTAGGTATACCTGGAACATACCTCAAAATAGTAAAAGCCATCTACAAGAAAGCCACAGCCAGCATACTCCTAAACAGACAAAAATTGGAACCATTTCCCCTGAAAACTGGAACAAGACAAGGATGCCCACTCTCACCCCTCCTGTTCAATATAGTATTGGAAGTCCTGGTTAGAGCAATCAGAAAAGAGAAGGTGTTCAGGGGTATCCAAATAGGAAAAGAGGAAGTTAAGTTATCTCTCTTTGCAGACGACATGATTGTGTACCTTGAAAATCCAAGAGAGTCTGTCAAAAACCTCCTTGCACGGATAAAGGACTTTGACAAAGTCTCAGGGTATAAAATAAATATGCAAAAGACAATCACATTTCTTTACACCAATAATAAACAAACAGAAACCCAAATAAAAGGCACAATCTCATTCACAATAGCCACACACAAAAAATGAAATACCTTGGCATCTTCCTAACCAGAAATGAAAACTACAAAACACTGCTCAAAAAAAATCAAAGATGACACAAACAAGTGGAAAAATATCCCATGCTCATAGATTGGAAGAATCAACATTGTGAAGATGTCCATCTTACCTAAGACAATTTACAGATTTAATACAATACCCATCAAATTACCAGCAACATTCTTCTCAGATCTAGAAAAAACAATACAGGAATTCATAAGGAAACACAAACGACCAAGAATAGCCAGAACAATCCTCAGGAAAAAAAAACAAAGTAGGAGGTATCACATTACCAGACTTTAAACTTTACTATAAAGTTACAATAATCAAAACAGTTTGGTATTGGTACAAGAACAGGCATACAGACCAATGGAATAGAATTGAGATTCCAGAAGCAAAACCTCAATTTCTCAACCAACTCATCTTTGACAAAGCCTCCAACAACAACCACTGGGGAGAGGACAATCTATTCAGTAAATGGTGCTGGGAAAACTGGCTGACCACATGCAGAAGATTCAGACAAGACCCCTATCTATTCCCATACACAAAAATTAACTCTAAATGGATCAGAGACCTAAATGTAAAACCTCAAACCATAAGAACTTTAGAAAATGCAGGACACACCCTTATGGAAGTTGGAACTGGCATCCAATTCCTGAGCAAAAATCGAAGTGCATAGGCCATAAGAGATAAGATAGGCAAGTGGGACCTCATTAAACTGACAAGCTTCTGCAAAGCCAAAGAAACCATCAAGAGAGCAGGAAGACAGCCCACAGACTGGGAAAAAGTATTTGTCAACTCCATGTCTGACAAAGGCCTAACATCTAGGATCTACAAGGAACTCAAACGTGCTGAAAAGAAAAAAACAAACAACCCCATTACAAAGTGGGCAAAAGACATGAACAGACACTTCTCAAAAGAAGATATACAAGCGGCCAACAGATACATGAAGAAATGTTCAACTTCACTAGTCATCAAGGAAATGCAAATTAAAACTACACTGAGATACCACCTAACTCCAGTCAGAATAGCCATTATCAATAACTCAAAAAATAACAGATGCTGGAGAGGATGTGGTGAAAAGGGAACACTTCTACACTGTTGGTGGGAGTGTTAACTAGTGCAGCCTCTGTGGAAATCAGTGTGGCAATTCCTAAAAGCTCTAAAAATCGACCTTCCATATGACCCCACAATTCACCTACTGGGATTATACCCTGAAGAACTCAAATCACTCTATAAAAAAGATACCTGCACACATATGTTTATCTCAGCATTGTTCACAATAGCAAGATCATGGAATCATCCATGCTGTCCATCAAAAGAGGACTGGATTAAAAAAATGTGGTACATATACACAATGGAATATTACGCAGTAATAAAAAAGAACAAATTCATGAATTTCGCAGCAACCTGGATGGAATTAGAGTTTATAATACTGAGTGATCTCTCACAGAAACAAAGATCCGAGTATCACATGTTCTCACTCATAAGTGAACCTTGAACAACTATCATAATACTATAAGAAAAGGATTGACAGTGGCGGGAAACTATGGGAGGGCAGGGAGGGGAAGGGAGGTGGGATTAATAGTAGTCAATATCTGTCTGGGGAAAGGGGGGCACACCTCATCAACAAGGATACCTGCACAATGAATATTTGTCTACCTAACCCCTAACTGTACCCCACATTTTAAAATAAAAAATATGTGTTTAAAATAAACAAATAAATGACCCCGGGGGGATAAAAAAAGAAAGCAAGGTCTCAAAGAGATATTTGCACATCCATGCTTATGACAGCATGATTCACAGTAGCCAAAGGATGGAGGCAACCCACTTGTCCATCGATGAATTGATGTATAAATAATATGTGGTATATTCATACAATGGAAATTATTCAGTCTTAAAGACAAAGGAAGGCCAGGATTGGTGGCTCAGCCTGTAACCCCAGCACTTTGGGAGGCCAAGGGGAGTGGATTGCCTGAGCCCGCAGGTTTGAGACCAGTCTGGGCAACATGGCGAGACCTCATCTCTACAATAAATTTTTAAGAAATTAGCCAGGTATGGTAGCATGCACCTTTAGTTCCAACTACTTGGAAGGCTGAAGTGGAAGGATCGCTGGAGCCCAGCAGGTCGATGCTGGGGTGGCCTGGGTGACAGTGAGACTCTGACTCAAAAAAAAAAAAAAAAAGAAAGAAAATTCTGACACATGCTGCAACATGGATAAACCTAGAGAACATTATGCAATGTGAAATAAGCCAGGCACAAAAAGACAAACACTGTATGATTCTACTTAGAGTGGTCAAATTCATAGTGACAAAAAGTAGAACAGTGGCTGCCAGGGCCTGATGGGAAAGAGAAATGGAGAGTTGTTTAATGAGTACAGAGTTTTAGTTTTACAAGATGAAAAGAGGTCTTGAGATTGGTGGTACAGCAATACTTAACACTACTTAAAAATGGTGAAGATGAGGCCAGGTGTGATGGCTCACACCTGTAATCCCAGCATGTTGGGAGGTAGAGGCAAGAGGATTGCCTAAACCCAGGGGTTCGAGACCAGTCTGGGAACTTGGCGAGACCTTGTCTCTACAATAAATAGAAAAATTAGCCAGGCATGGTAATACGTACCTGTAGTCCTAGCTACTTGGAAGGCTGAGGCAGAAAAATCACTCAAGCCCAGCAGACAGAGGATGAGGTAGCCATGAGCATTCCATTGCATTACAGCCTGGGCAATAGACTGAGATTATGACTCAAAAAAAAAAAAAAGGTGAAGATGGTAAACTTATGTGTATATTACCACAATTAAAAATAAAATTTTTTAAATGTATACATCTACATTCTAAATATTTACTAAACGCATAAACAGCCAGCCATTTCAAAAATACACCTCCAAAATGACCTGTGATCACTACACTGGATCTTTGCTGTTAGAGTGTATCTATAGAGTTGAATTAAGAGGAACTTAGTAGCCCATTAATTAGAACTTCATTACTGAGGTACTGAAGGATTTCATTGCATAGCAAATTAATGCATGTTGGGGTCTACAGTTTTTAGTAGGATTCTGTCCCATTTTAAGTTTTTAGAGTCTTAAAAAATAATAAGACCGATTTAAAAAGAAAAAAAAACCCTACATTTCCAACTACACCATAACACCTGGTCACAAAGACACTGTAACAACCCCAAATAATTAAAGTCAACTTTTGTTCAGGGATCTCTGCCAGGGTTCATCCCTGAAAAGCAAGTAAGAAACACTAAGCCATGTACTTTTGATTGGATTCTCTAAAGTGCAATGAGTCAGGCTCCAAGTGTCAGAAGACCTAGTCTCATGCTAATAAAAACAAAGATATTTACTGTTAGAGCCTCTATTATCCAAGTACCTCAATGTGCTTGGCAAACATTAATCAAATAGAAATTAAAGCATATCCTCAGGACATATGAAAGCATTGGGCTTTCAAAAACTCACACAAGAAGCCTCTAGATACAACTACCAATTTACAAAGTAACGTGTTAAACTACACCATGGCAATGCAATCAACAAAAACCAGACTGGGAAATGCTACAGGAAAAATGATCCAGTTTTTCCAATAAAATAAATTTCAAGGAAAAAAGAAAAAGAAAAAGATATAGAGAGGGAACAACAGACTAAGAGAGACTTAAAAGAAGTATCAACCAGTTGTAATCTGAACTTTGATTCAAACAAACTATAAAACAGATTACAACATTGATGATACTACTAGAAGTGTAAACACTGGCTTGATATTTGATATTAAGGAATTATCATGAGTATTTTAGGTATGATATACTACTGTGGTCACACACACACATCCTAAGTGTTGATGTTAGAGATACTCTGCCAGGGATCTCTAAGACTATGCCCAGGTTTAGTGATTTGGCAGGAGGGTTCATGAGACTCAGCATACTGCTGTACTCAGGACAAGATTTATTACAACAAAATGACACACAGCAAAATCAGCAAAAGGAAAAGGAGCATGGGGCAGAGTTGAGGGGAAAACAGACATAAGCTTCCAAGACCCTTCTCCCTTCCCCCAGCAACTAGTTCTAACAATGCTGTCTACCAAAGAAGCTCACTAGAGACGCATTACTCAAAGTTTTTATCAGGGGTTGGCTACATAGGCACACTCTGTGTAGCACATACCAAGATTCTTACTGCTAGAAGGAAAGCAGGTGCTCAGCATAAATCATGTGGTGTACACAAATCTTAGGCACAGTATGCTACTATAAGTTAGGATGGTGAGAACCCTTCCCAAATCCAAGTTCCCACATGCCAGCCAAGGGCCAACCTTGTAAACAAGACTTTCAAAGGACAGCAGTCAGGCTTGCTATGGCTAGCTCTTTTCTGCACAGATACGTACTGAAATATTTGAAATAAAATAACAATGTGTCTGGGATTTGCTTCAACATAATATAGGAGGGCAAAAGTGGACAAAAGTATAGCTGACATAAGATTGGCTGCGAACTGACACTGTTAAAGCTGAGGCCTGGGATATGGGGATTTATTGTACTCTTCTTTCTACCTTACTATATGTTTTATATTTTACCATAATAAAGACTTATGTGGGGTCTTTTTGGTTTTTTGTTTTGTTTTGTTTTACTGTGAATCAACAGAGCCTATAGGCTGGTGAGGATGAGAACTAGAGCTTTCAGAATCCTTGTGTGGTTACTAAGGTCCGAGGGAAGAAATGTTGTCACAAGCTGTGTGTGAAAAGGGCTTTCAACTTTGATACCCAAAAGTTAGTTAACATGATCTTGAAGATAGAGACACAAAAGGCAGCCTCTTGGTCTAAGGCAAACTAAATCTCAGAGCCAAAATTTTTAGAGTAATTTAATTAAAGCCACAGATTAAGTGACTGGCAAATGATCTTAAGCAGTCTACAGAGCATAGCAAATCAGATGTATTATTCTTTGAATCATTAATTGCTGAGCTATAAAATAAATATGTAGCCACTCTTTCCCATAGCACATTAAAAAAGAATGGAGAATGTTTCTTCTATGGCAAAAATGTGTTCTTTAGCACTGGTACATACTCACACAATAATATTGTACTCGAGAAGACATTAGCCTCAGCATGACTAAAACTTTGACAAATTCAAAACATATAGAGATACTGCACATTCTGAGTCACTGCTACACAGCCTCCATAGATGTCATTAAATTTTGGTTTACTTAGGTGGATGTAGAAGCGATTGAAAGAGGTGAGAGAGCCGGGCTCGGTGGCTTAGCCTGTAATCCCGCGCCTTTGGGAGGCTGAGGTGAGTGGATTGCCTGAGCCTGAGGGTTCGAGACCCACCTGGGCAGCGAGACTTCATCTCTACAATAAATCAAAAAATCAGCCGGGCGTGGTAGCACATGCCTGTAATTCCGGCTACTGGGAAGGCTGAGGTGGAAGGATTGCTGGAGTCCAGCAGGTCGAGGCTGTGGTGGCTGGGAGCGGCCACTGCACTCCAGTCTGGGCGACAGAGTGAGATTCCAACTCAAAAAAGAGAAAGAGGTGAGAGAAATACGGGCAAAAGTATATCCTTTTCTCTGAAACTACAAATAATCTTCATGTAATAATAAATTATATGAAACAAATATTATGAAACAATGTTTTAGTTTGTATCATACAAGTGTGGAGAAAAAACAACTAAAAGACAAAGGGTGAACTACCAGCATAACAAGCTTCACTGCCTGGCCCCTTGCTCCAACCCCCCACAGTATGACAGCTCAGCCTGTAATAGGAAAGAATGAGGCAGGGAGGACCAGACCAAATCAGCAGTACAGAATCAAACTTCTTACCTACATCATATGAAAAAAACACGTTTATCACTAAATGGAGCTAACTTTGGTCTCCAACCAAAAAGCATTAACAACTCATCATCAAAACATCATAGGGATGACTTTTAACTAATTCATCCATAGTCTGTTATCTAATATGACCAAAAACATAAGATGAAAAAATATCTCGCTGAGGACCAGAATAAAACCTACAGATGTACAAGAGACCACGGGTCTTCTTGGTTCTGTACTAACACCCACAGATCTTTCTTGCCAATGGAAATCATTTAGTGGCAGGTTACAAATACACTCTTTAGTCACAAAGTTTCTTCAATATAACATTCTTATTAAATAAAAGACAATGCTATTTCTTTTGCTGTGTTATATAGCTGCTAGGTACCAAGCTTAGGACAAGTGTTAATGATTCTGCTGAATTTGTCTGAGCACTACGGTACCTAGGAAGCCAACCAATGCGAAGATTTCATAATAAATGTTAACGGTTGACAGTAACATAATTCTCAGCAATTTCCAATTGACAAATTAGTTTGCCTTATACTATTTACAAGCTTAAATGTTAGCCAGCAATCAGTCATTCTTGAGATGTATCAAATATATAATTAAGTCTAAAATTTTTAAAAAATTGACTTAAAAATGGCTAAAATTCAACTACCCAGAACACAATTAAGAATAAAAAGCAAATGTAAGTGTCTACCAACAAATGAATGGATAAAGAAAATATGGTATGTAGGTAATAGGATGCTATTTGCCTTAAAAGAGAAGAAAAATCCTATTATTTGTGAAAATATGGATGAACCTGGAGGACGTTATATTAAGTGAAACAAGCTAGGCACAGAAAGACAACTACTGCATATTATGTAGAGTGTAAAAAAGTCGAACTCATGGAAATAGAAAGTAAAATGGTGATTACCAGAGGCTGGGGAATTTCAGTTAGTAGGAATAGGTTTAAGAGATCTATTATATATATATATATATATATACACATATATATATGTATATATATGTCTACAGTTAATCACAATATATTACATATTTGAAAGTTACTAAGAGTAGATTTAAAGTGTTCTCACCACAAAAAAGTATGTGAGATAATGCATATGTTAAATAGTTTTAGTCATCTTACAATATACACATATATCAAAATATGATGTTGTACACAATAAACATACAATTTTTATTTGTCAATTAAAATAGATAAATAAAATATTAAGAAGCAAAAATGACCTCTGAGTGATCAAAAGAGAAAGCACAAATTCCTTGTGTGCATTAAAACTTTACTTGGGAGATAAACCCTTATTTACATTTTTAAAACTCTACCTCTAGTCTTATTTGGCAATTTCATCTATTATACAGTTTCCAAGTTCATGTCAGTTTATTACTTATTTATTTTTGAGTTATAGTCTCACATTGTTGCCCAGGCTGCAGCATAGTGGCACAATCACAGTTCACCCCAGCCTCATCCTCCTGGGCTCAGGTGATCCTTTCACCTCAGCTTCCCGAGCAGCTAGGACTATAGGTACATGCCACTGTACCTGGCTAATCTTTAAAAAAAAAAAAATTGTAGTGATGAAGTCTTGCTATGTTGCCCAGTCTGATCTTGAACCTCTGGCCTCAAGCAATCCCCCTGTGTCAGCCTCAAATTCCAAAGTGTGGGATTATAGGCATTAGCCACCATGCCCAGCCTCATCTCAGTTTAATGACGGAAAAGTAAGGTCATTCTAAGTAATATAAACAAGTTAAGTTAGGCAGGCAAGGAGGATTATAAGGATATGGGTTTCTTCATGAAGCCCAAGAACAGGAACAGGGCTTCTTGCAGAACTGGAAGCAGGGGTTAAACAGCATATCATTGTCTCTTGGTTTCTCATCTCTGTTCCTCTGTGCATTATCTGCATTCTGTGCTTTCTAGGCCACATGGCTGGTAAAAGATGCCCACCACACAGCTCCCAAGTCACAAGTTTATAGGTCTGACTATAGGGAGTAAGATTCTTCCTCTGGAAAAGTCCCAGGTAATGGACACAGAATAGTCAGATTACCACCCCTGAGGCCAGTCATTTTGTGGCTGAGCTGAGAAGGGACGTCAAGTTATACCAAATTGCCAATGTGATGGCTCATGTCTGTAACCCCAGTGCTTTGGGAAGCCAAGGCAGGGGGATTGCTTGAGGCCAGGAGTTCAAGACCAGCCTGGGTAATATAGTGAGACCCCATCTATGCAGCCAGGTGTGATGGTACAGCTACTCTGTAGTCCCAGCTACTCAGGAGGCTGAGGTAGGGGATTGCTTTAGTACAGGAGTTTGAGGCTGCAGTGAGCTATACCGGCCACTGCACTCCATCCAGCCTGGGTGACAGAGTAAGACACTGCTCTTTACAAAAAAAAAATGAGGATCTGCCATACTGTTTTCCAAAGCTACTGCACTTTTACATTCCCACCACAAAGATTCCAATTTTTCCACATCCTCTCTTGTTATTTTCTGGTTTTTCTAAATAGTAGGAATTCTAATAAGTATGAAATGGTATATCATTGTGGGTTTGATCTATATTTCCCTAATGATTAATGATGTTCAGCATCTTTTCATGTGCTTATTGGCCATCTGTATATCTTCTTTGGAAAAATGTGTATTAAAATTTTTGCTCATTTTCTGTTTTTTTTTTATTTTAAGGATGTGGGGTAGAATTCAGGGTTAGGTATACAAATGGTCATTGTACAGGTAAAGTTTGGGCCTCACTTTAGTCCCCACTTTACCTGGTTGAGATCAGCTACACTTATTGATGAGGTGTGCCCCCCTCCCTCTCCTGGTAGTTTTCCACTACTGCCAATCCCTTTCTTATAGTATTATAACTGTTCAAGGTCCACTTATGAGTGAGAACATGTGGTACTCAGTTCTTTGTTTCTGTGATAGATCACTGAGTATTATAGACTTTAAATTCATCCAAGTTGCTGTGACGTTCATAATTCTGTCCTTCTTTATGGCTGTGTAATATTCCATTGTGTATATATGTACCATACTTTTTTATCCAGTCCACTTTTGATGAGCAGCACAATTGGTCCTATGTTTTTGCTATTGTGAGTAATGCTGCAAAAAGCATGTGTGTGTAGGTATATTTTTCATAGAATGATTTTGAGTTTGTCTGGGTTTACTCCCAGAAGGGGAATTGCTGGGTTGTATGGAAGATCAATTTTTAGATCTTTTAGGAATCACCACACTGTTTTCCACAGAGGTTGTACTAGTTTATACTCCCACCAACAGTGTAAACGTGTTCATTTTTCCTCCACATCTTCTCCAGCATCTGTTATTTTTTGAATTGTTGATGATGACCATCCTGACTGGAATTAGGTGGTCTCTCAGTGTGGTTTTAAATTGTATTTCTTTGATGATTAGTGAGGCTGAGCATGAGTCATGATTTTTCATGATTCTGTTTTGCTCATTTTTTAATAGGGTTTTTTTTATCATTGTTGTTGAATTATAGGAATTCTTTATGGATATTCTTTTATTTGTAGTCTATCTTAGTACTCTCCAAATCATATCATTTAGGTTGCCTTTCCTTTTCTCTCCCTCCTCTTGAAAAATGTTATTAGTTCATGCCTAAGCCAAGATGCTAATCCCAACACCCAAAATGAATCAGAAGTGAATCATCTCAGTTCTGAAACCATCATACAATGCTTTAAATATATTATAAAATATTTTAATATATTATATATAGTACACACATACACACACCATCAGAAAAAAAATTTTTAACTCAAAAATGTCTCTCTGTGGCTGGGTGCAGTGGCTCATACCTGTAATCCAAACACTATGGAAGATTGAGGCAGGAAAATTACTTGAGACCATGAGTCTGAGACTAGCCTCGCCAATATAGTGAGATCTAATCTCTACAAAATAATTTATTAAATTCTTTTACAAATGGTGGTGTGGAGCTGTAGTCCTAGCAACTCGGGAGGCTGAGACAGGAGGTTCACTTGCACCCAGGAGGTAGAGCCTGCAGTGAGCAATGACTATGCCCCTGCATCCCAGCCTAGGCAACAGAGTGAGACTCTATCTCTAAAAAGTAAAAAATTTTTGAAACATCTTTGCTTATATTACTTTAAAAAAAGAGAATTTGGTTTTTTTCTGATTATAAAAGAAAAATGTATGTTGGCTATAAAAACTCAGATATTACATAATTGGATAAATTACAAAATGAAAGTCTCTCATAATCTTACCCTTTAGAAAAACTCTTTTAGACACTCTAAACAGTCAAGTATAAATTTCTACATCAAAGGCATACACACACACACACACACACACACACACACACACACACACACACACATATACACTACATTTCATTCTTCTCTACTTAACAATACATCCTGGATATCCAACCATATCAATATGAAATGCTGTTAATTATCTTTTTAAAATAACAATCAAGATTGTATTTATACATACAAACTAATATTAAATTTTTTAAATTCACAAATGGATTCTAGTAAGATCAAGAGCACTGAACAGCAGAGTGTAAAGAGGAAATATACAGTGGAACTCATAATTAGTTTATACTGCTTGTACATAAGATCTAAATCTTTAGACTAGGCACAGTGATTCATGCCTGTAATCCCAGCACTTGGGGAAGCTGAGGTGGGAGGACTGCTTGAACTCAGGAGTTTAAGACCAGCCTAAGCAACATAGCAAGATGCAAGACCTTGTCACTAACAACAACAACAAAAAATTAGCCAGGTGCCTGTAGTCACAGCTACTCAAGAGGCTAAGGTAGAAGGACTGACTGAGCCCAGGGTGTTGAAGCTCCAGTGAGCCAAGATCATGCCACTATACTCCAGCCTGGGCAACACAGTGAGAACCTGACTCAAAAATATATATATCTAATTGTGCTGCAGTTGCAGCCCTCCCATATTTACCTATGGTGCATTTATGAACTCCCACTCCAAATCAGAAATAATATATCTCCTGACCATGCTGCATCTATAAAAATGTCTAATCAGTAAGGCCAGCCATTTCCAAAACTTTGAGTGAGAGGATAGAGTGGCTACCACCCTAGTAGCCAAATGGAAAAGGCAGATGAACATGTACAGGGTTTTGCAGGTGTCAGTCTCCATTTAAAGTATAATTATCTCATTGTGTCATTAGTAAGTAATATTTTGGTTTATTTATTAAGTTACAAAAAGAATCAGTGCCTTCCTTTATGATTAACTCTTAAAATATGTAAGAGGCATTGCCTTGTGAGTCTCAGCAATTGATAATTTTTTTTTTTTCAAGTAGGAGTCTCACTCTGTCGCCCAGGCTGGAGTACAGTGGCATGCTCACAGCCACCGCAGCCTCGACCTGCTGGGTTCAGGCAATCCTTCTGCCTCAGCCTTCGAAATAGCTAAAACTACAGGCATGCACTACCACACCCAGTTAATTTTTTGATTTACTGTAGAGACGAGGTCTCGCCAATTTGCCCAGGTTGGTCAAGAACCCCTGGGCTCAGACAGGCTCGGTGGCTCAGCCTGTAATTCCGCGCCTTTGGGAGGCTGAGGTGAGTGGATTGCCTGAACCCATGGGTTCGAGACCCACCTGGGCAGCGCGACCTCATCTCTACAATAAATCAAAAAATCAGCTGGGCATGGTAGCTCATGCCTGTAATTCTGGCTATTCAGAAGGCTGAGGAGGAAGGATCGCCTAAGCCCAGCAGGTGAGGCTGTGGTGGCCGGGAGCGGCCACTGCACTTCAGTCTGAGCGACCAAGTGAGACTCCAACTCAAAAAAAAAAAAAAAAAGAACCCCTGGGTTCAAGCAATCCTCTCACCTTAGCCTCCCAAAGTGCTGGGATTACAGGTTTGAGTCACTGTGCCTGGCCTTGATAAAATTTAAGAACAAGTTGAAACCCCATCATTTGCAGCAACATGGATGGAACTAGAAGTCATTATGCTAAGTAAAATAAGCCAGTCATAGGAAGACAAATATCACATGTTCTCCCTCATATGTGGGGGGTAAAAAAGTAGAACTCATGAAGATTCAGAGCAGACTGGTGGTTACCAGTGGATGGGAAAGGGAGGGAGGAAGGGAGATGAAGATAGGTTGATTAATAGGTACAAATACATAGTTTGATATAAGAAATAAGATGTAGTGTTCAATAGATCAGTAGGGTAACTATAGAACACAAAAATTTACTGTGTATTTCATAACAGCTAAAAGAATAAGTCAAATGTTTCTAGCATAAAGACTAATATTTAAGATGATGAATTGCCCAATTCTATTTATTTGAACCTTTACAAATTAGAGTAATATATTAAATCACCACATGTACCCCTAAAATATCTACATATATTATGTATTTTTAAAATAAATTTAAAAAAACAAAAAAACTAAATAAGATAAAAACTGAATCAAGAAAATAAACTTAAGTAAGAGCAATTTCTAAGTGGAAAATGTTATCATGTTCATCTCCTGATATCGTCAAATTTCCTTAATTTCTTAACTACTTTTTTTTCCACAAGGGTCCTTTGTATTTTCTCACTTCAGACAAATACTGCCTACCTATATTTTAAATTTTCATACCATATGGACAAATTTACCTTTATATTATCATGAGATAATCTAAAGTTTAACAGGAATGGGTTAAGCATATGGTTGACATGGCTTTACCATAAACTTCACTTAAATGTTCAGAGACCCAGTAGAAATGAACCCCAAAGCTAAAGGGGCTGTTAATGCTTATAAGGATTTTTTTCTAGTCTTTCAGAGGCTGCTACTGCTGCTGCTTCTCCTCCTCCTTCTTTTAATATCTTGTTCCCTTCTTTCCCTACTGAAATTCAAGAGTATGCAGCTACCATAAACTCAGGATATCCCAGAAACAGTCCTGGCTAAAAGGCTGGCATGGCTTCTATCCACTCATCCTTTAATTGACGTCTTCCACCCACTCACTCTTACTCATACCCAGCTTTTCCCATATTATTGAAACTTCAATTCTTGCCTCTGTCACGTTCAGGTTTCAAAGCCTGGGAAAAGAAAGACTTTAAGCCGGGCTCGGTTGCTCAACCTGTAATCCCGCGCCTTTGGGAGGCTGAGGTGAGTGAATTGCCTGAGCCCGCGGGTTCGAGACCCGCCTGGGCAGCGTGACCTCATCTCTACAATAAATCAAAAAATCAGGTGGGCGTGGTAGCGCACGCCTGTAATTCCGGCTACTCGGAAGGCGGAGGCGGAAGGATCGCCGGAGCCCAGCAGGTCGAGGCTGCGGTGGCCGGGAGTGGCCACTGCACTCCAGTCTGGGCGACAGAGTGAGACTCCAACTCAAAAAAAAAAAAAAGGAAAGACTTTAAAAAGTCATCAGTATGGTGGGAAAGGATTCATGGGGTAGCTAGAAATTATGGCAAAAACTGTATTATTTGATATGAATGTCCTTGCTTTGCAATGTCTAAAGAGTGACTAGAATTCATCTTTCACCCCATAATTCTATCATATTCCCATGTTACCTATATTATATATATATATATATAAAATTTTTTTTTTTTGAGTTGGAGTCTCACTCTGTCACCCGGACTGGAGGGCAGTGGCCTGTTCCCAGCCACTGTAGCCTCGACCTGCTGGGCTCCGGTGACCCTTCCGCCTCAGCCTTCCAAGTAGCTGGAATTACAGGTGCGCGCTACCACACTCGGCTGATTTTTTGATTTATTGTAGAGATGAGGTCTCGCTGCCCAGGTGGGTCTCGAACCCACGGGCTCAGGCAATCCACTCACCTCAGACTCCCAAAGTGTGGGATTACAGGCTGAGCCACCGAGCCCGGCGATTACATATATTATAAATAAACCGCTAGTTAAGCTAATTAATTACAACTGGGTGCCGGACTTTCAAGAGCCCTGGTTTAGAATACAGTTCCTCTTTCTAGCCAAAAACAAGTTAAGAAAGCTGATGAAGAAGACATAAAAAAGGGACTGGAATGAAAGCGACAGCTATGTCAGATGGTGCTGACAATGCTGAGTTGCAGACAGATTACAACTGAAAGTGTATCTCCAGGCAAATCCTATCTAGAATGAAGGGAAAGTTGTACAATGTGTGTAACAGATGTCCTGAAACCTTCCAGAAGCTTTAAGAGTATGATAAGAAGAGCTCTACCTATGGCTACCACTCTTTAAAATAAGGAAACAGATTTTTACAAATAATTTAAAATAGATAAGCCAGTAATACTACTTACGAGTTAACCTTAATGAACTTAATTATGATGTGCCAAGTATTGGGCTTTACATATCTCTATATAATCTCTCAGCTGCCCTGTGAAGTAAGCGTGTTCACTAACTGCTTAGGTCACACAGGGAAAAGCTCAAACTAACTCTAGAGAACATGCCCTTAACCATGTCTCATTACTGTTAGTTATTCTGTTTGTCCTCCCCAGCATTTCTTATTCATTTTATGTATTTGTTATTTAATGATTCAAATTTGTAAAGTTTAACTCTTGCCAATAATTGTAAACAGTCTTTCTCTATTTTTATAGTATATGTGGTTCACACAAATGCTAAAGTGGTAGAGCTATTTCAAATCACATCTCTCAAAAACCTAGAGTCAGATAATCCAAATAGATTCTGTAGCTAGTTTTAGAAAAGATTAGATAAAATTCAAAACTAACCTGACAAAACACACCACCAAAAAAAGATATCACAACACAAAGACAATGTACAAACAACATAAGGAGAAACATAAATACATATCTATATTAGTCCTATGTGTTCTAATCCTTCCTCTGCTTCTCCTACTCTGAGTTTGTTACCTCTACAGCATGCTAACCAATTACTTGAAGGCATGCCATCGGTTCCTTGGGTTATCGGGTTGTTCTCTTCCCCAAGACATTGAACTTGTCTGCCCCAAACATAGCTAGTAACACATATTTGGGTAACTATACTCAAATCTCCAGTCTTAAACTGCCCATTTCTTAGCTTTTTATTTTATTTTATTAGTTTTTATGCTTTCCTTTTCCTTTACTGTATTTTTCTTTACAGCTTTATTATTATGCTCCCAGAAATTTAGCTTCTGAACACACCTAAGCTCCTGAGTTTATTTTCAACAATACAATGAAATCCATACCTTTTTATCTGCCAAAACCCTGCAAGTCATATGTTACATATTAATTCCCTCCTCCTCTCACTTATTAAAATTAGAAGTGGATTAAACTTTTCTAGTTTGCTCAAAGGCAGTGTTCTCCTGTTGGGCTGGAAAACCAACATAATCACACATAAGAAAAGATCTTCCTACTTGTCTCTCCACCTGGTATTCCCTAATTTTGTACAATAATGCAGCATTATTTAACTATTTGGAAGGAGAAAAAAAAAAGAAAACCGGCCGGGCTCGGTGGCTCAGCCTGTAATCCTGCGTTTTGGGAGGCCAAGGTAAGTGGATTGCCTGAGCCCGCGGGTTCGAGACACCTGGGCAACTTGGCGAGACCTCATCTCTACAATAAATCAAGAAAAAAATTAGCCGGTCATGATAGCGCGCACCTGTAATTCTGGCTACTCGGAAGGCTGAGGCGGAAGGATCACTGGAGCCCAGCAGGTCAAGGCTGCAGTGGCCGGGAGCGGCCACTGCACTCCAGTCTGGGCGACAGAGTGAGACTCCAACTCAAAAAAAAAAAAGAAAACCTCCATGATAGCAAGGTCAGCTGACAGCATGATTAGGTGAAGATGATAGGAACATTCAAAGCATTTTCCTCCCTCCAGTAACCCAGCAGGGAACCCCACCTGGTATTTGCCACCCTACTTGTACCCACAAATGTTTACATGCTAGGTCAACTGTATTTAAACGAAAATATGACAGCTCTAAGTAAAACTATAAAATAGAGGCTATTTTTAGATTCTGACAAGTCAAAGTTTACGCACTGCTCTCTTGAAAACTGTCACCAAAGGCAAATACAGCAGCCACAAGAGGAAATAAGAGAAAATCATTACATGGCCTGAATGACTCCTGATGAAATCAGAGCCATCAGATGAGGACTGCAAGATGGATCAATGGCTTAAAATGGTCTCAAGCAAACAATCTATGCCATTCTCCTTCTCTAGTCTCTTGATTAAAAAAAAAAAAAGCACACAAAAAAGCTCTAGAATCATTTAATGAGACTGCTATGCCATTAATTATTTGAGGCAGTTTTTGTTTCACTGGAATTAATTAACATAACCCTTCTACTTTAAGCTCCAGCTGCATCTGATGTCACTGCTATGGTAGTAAAGAATGGAAACCAAAGGACAACTGGCCCCTTAAGTAACTAAGATGACTAAAGTGAAAAGCACTCACAGAAGCAGTTCCAGTGCTTGGGCTGAGGCTCTATTTGTCTACATATAGATCACATTCTGAATAAACTCAATCTATACAATTTCAGACTTACAAAACCTTAACTGCTGCCTCACTGAAGCCATTTTCAATCTGAAATCATGTATAATGAAATACTCCATTTCATCCATGAATATTTAAAATAATTAATGTGGCCTCCACTCATTTAGATCTATTAAATTTCACCACAGTTTATAAAAATTACCTTAGAAGCCAGGCTCGGTGGCTCAGCCTTAATCCCGCACCTTTGGGAGGCTGAGGTGAATGGATTGCCTGAGCCCGCGGGTTCGAGACCTGCCTGGGCAGGAGAGACCTCATCTCTACAATAAATCAAAAAAAAAATTAGCCGGGTGTGGTAGCGCGCGCCTGTAATTCCGGCTACTCGGAAGGCTGAGGCGGAAGGATCGCCAGAGCCCAGCAGGTCGAGGCTGCGGTGGCCGGGAGCGGCCACTGCACTCCAGTCTGGGCGACAGAATGAGACTCCAACTCAAAAAAAAAAAAAAAGAAAATTACCTTAGAAAAATCCTTAAAAATCGCCAATAGATAAGTCAAATAAGAATACAGGAAATGTTTACCCTTAAGGAGGAAATGATTTTAAGAATTTAGGTCTAATGTATAGAATGGCAGCGATTACATATGAACCTTACAGATTTGTTAAATAGACACTGACTTTCTTTTAAATGTACCAACACTTATTTTTCATGACTCAGATGAGACATCCTAATCCTCAATATAACCAGTTAAGCAGCACTGTACACGCTTTGTCTAGATCCTTCTTAAACACACCCTAGTGGAGGCTCCAGTTCCAAAAGACAAATTGGACCTTGATGACTCCTGTAGGCAGTGACTGAGGAGGCAGCTTCTACATGGTCTACAGATTATTCCAACTTTCCTGAGATTAAGGCACTGCTCCTAACACAGACTCAGAAAACTCTTGAACCCAAGGAAATGCCACCTCTGCCCCAAGGGAAATGGACATCTTCTCAAGAATCAGGCCTCACAGACCTCTGGCCAGTATGCAGGCACATTTCAGTTGTAAACTCATTATGAGAAGCATTTATTTATAGAATCTGCAAACCAAGGGGACTTATTTTGAAATATGTTAACTGAAAAAACTCCTTTTTAGAGCTTTCAAGAGCACAGTCTTATGTCTTAGAGAATATTTTCTTTCCACAGTACTTCTCTTGATTCAGTAAATGTGTTTTTCTTGTATAACTGCCTCTGCTATATTTCTCTTCCCCTTACCCTAAGTCAACCTTTCCATTTCTAAAGCCAACAGCCAGACTATCCTGCCATTAAATATAAATGCAGGGACTTGACAAATCCTGAGTGGCTTTTATTAGTTAGGGACAGTTTCCTCGGCTACCAGGAGAATGTGTAAACTATAATACAATTCATCCTGCCATACGGCTTCCAAAATACTAGAGGAAGGGAGGATCCTCTAGTATTTTTCTGGCTCGTGAATTAATAATCTTGATTTGTCCCTGTAGTCTGGAGAATTTCCCTCTGATAAGCTGTTGTGGCTGGCATACTCTGAGATCCTAAATTTGTAATTATATTTAAGGATTTATTTCAGAGTACTTTGTTATTCCTGTGTTTTTTTAGACTTCTAAGCTCTAACTAGATTAATCTTCTTAATACTGATATCACAATCACCAAGTTTTTGTATCAATATTGTTATTGCAGAAAAATGGGAAGTTTTGTAATTACAGTCAAATTCATTAATAACTCAATAGATTTCTTTTTAAATGAACACACAAAGGGTTTTGGTTCTCTTCAGTTTAAATAGAAACTGTCAAAAAAATTAGAGGTACTTGTCATAGGGGGTGAGTTGAGTATCATGACTCATTAATGCAGTATAATACTCTGAAGTCGTTTTTAAAAGGTATAGAAGAGTATGTGTTGGCATGGGAAATTTTTCACAACATTCTACTTAGAAAATACAATCTTGCTACAAAATACTATGCACAAAGTAAACTATTTTACTGAAGAAAATATGGAGGAGATGACTAGAAAGACATACATCAAAATATTAAGAGTATCTGAGGCTAGTGAGATTACATGCAATTTTTCCTTGCATTTCTAAATTTTTCAAGATTCTTCACCTTTATCATTTATTATCTGACATTTATTATTTTTAAACTTTTTAAAATAACTTTTTTTAAGGAAAAGAGCTCCCAAAGTAGTTTTGCAAGTCATTTCCTATACTATTTCACAATATTATTAGCACAGGTAATGGAACATCTTTCACCATAGAAGACTCTTAATTATGTTTTAATAAAAAGGAGGCAGTTTTTCCAGTCACCTTTAAAAATAGCAAAAAAATTTACTGGGTCACTATCATATGCAAGGTCTTCTCACATATTCTATTAAAAGTAAAACATTAAGGAGAGCCGAGAGGGAAAAACAAAACTGTGGCTGATAATATTTCTACAGTAATATCATTTTACAATTTTACAAAGATACACTACCACCATTAAATTGATAATTCAACTTTTATTGAGCATTTACTAAGTGAGGGAGTCTGGCAAGAGGGAAATGTTGTGAACAGAGTCAATCAGAGTTCAAATATAGGCTCAAGGGGCAAGGTTGGTTCAGTGTCTGAATGGGGTTCCACAGACTACCTGCATCAGAATTCCTTGTGGTGTTGGTTTAAAATGCAGATTCCTGGGGCCTCTGAACCTACTGGTTCAAAGTTACTCAGGAGGCTGACGCAGGAAAATCTCTTGAGCCCAGGAGCTAGAGGCTGAAGTGAGCTTTGATCATGCTACTGCACTCCAGCCTGGGTAACAGAGTAAGACTTTTACACAAACAACAACAAAGTCTCTAGAGATAAGACCCCAAAATTTACATTTTAAAAAGCAGTACAGTTGATTGTGACATACAGTAAAGTCTGAGAAACTCCAGTGTTGAGGAACATCAAGCCACGAGAGTAGGGTTAGAAAAATATCATGAGTCTTGCATGCCAGGCTAAGGAATAAATTAATTCCATAGTGGATAATTAGGGTGGGAAAGGAAGGGATTGGGTACCGGTCAGGGGTTCTAAGCTAGAATGCAGCATGTTGAGATCTATGCCTTGGGTCAGTACTGCTCATTACAGCATGAATTGAAAAAGGGAACAATTGGAAGCACTGAAGGACTAAAGAAAGTGATCTAGGATGATGCATTAAACTGGCCAAGGGAGGAATAAATTGGTTCCCTTCCGAGGTGCCCGAAAGAAAGGTATAAGAAAGGAAGCTTATGAGAAGTTATTGATAAATAAAAAAGATGATTTGAATGCTGAAATGTTAAACTAAAAAAATACAGATATGAAGAAGATTTGGGGCAAAAACTTTCCAGTGATACTTTAATGCCATTTCATTTATTCATTCATTCAATCACTAACTTTTACTTATATACCAAACACTAGTCTAGATACTGAGTCAAAAAACAAATGAGAATTATTGAGTTATACACTTTATACAATGAATTATATGGTATGTGAATTATATCTCAATAAAGTTGTCAATAAAATAAAACAAATGATGTTCCCTGCTCTTAAGGAGCTCAGAGAAGCAAAGGGGAGGCAGACAACTGCAACACAGTGTGGTGCTGGGATGGAAGTAAACAGAGCAGGCTATATGAACACACAGAAGGCACATCTTAGTCATGCTGGGGTCCTGAAGAACTAATTCACAAACAAAGAGTAGAGGAAGCCAGGCACAGGAATGCAGGAAATCAAGAAGGTGGCAAACCTGACAAACTCTTGACTCAATGTGAAGACCTGAATGCCAGGAGGGAACTGTGAGAGATAAGGCAAGTCTAGGGTGAAGGCAGGTCACGAACAGCCCTGTGCATTAACAGCCTCAAAGTTGTGGTCCCAGTCCAGCAGCACCTGCATCACCTGGACTTGTTAGAAATGCAGTCTTTGTGCACCACAGACCTACTGAGTTAGAATTTTCATTTTAACAAGTCCTAGGTGATTCAGAGGACATCGAATTTCAAAAAGCACTACACTAACAAATTCTCAGGGCAAGATCATTGAAGAATCATTGAGGTATTTCAAGCCAGAAAGTGGCATGATCAGATATGTACATTACAAAGATCACTCTGGTAACATAATGAAAAACAGATTACAGGAAGTAAGACCAAAGATTGCTTAGGAAGCTGTTTTGAGATCCTGAAAAGAAATAATAAGGCCCCAAAATACAGTAGAAACAGTACTAGGAAATGGCAGCTGATTAGGTAGGGTGCAGGAGTGGGGAGAAAGTAAATAAGGATGATTTCTAAGTTTTTCGCTTGGATTAATGGAAAAATACTGATGTCATTTGCCAGACAAAAAAATAACAACAATTATAGTGGCTAACTTTTCTTATATATGTGCTAGGCATTATTCTAGGTGCTTTGCATGAACTATATTACATTTAATCTTTATAACTCTATTATCATCTCACCATACAGATAAGAAGACTAAGAGAAGTTAAGTGGTGGGGAGTAGTATAAGAGGGAGGGAAGAGATGACAATTTTGAATATGTTCGGTTTGAGATGCCTGTAAAGATGTCCATAGTGTCCATAAGGCAAATGTTTGTAGAGATCTAGGTTTGTAAGGAGAGCAAGCAGACTGGAAATGGACTTGGTAGTCATCAGCACAAGGTTGGTACCTGACTCCTCAGGAATGGATGAGGCCACAATGGGAGGGAGTATAGGTCAAGTACAGCCTAGGAGCATACTATCTGAGATGCAATATGAGGTAGGTGAGCTTATGAAGAAAACAAAACAGCAAGAGAAAAAGAAGGATAGCTATAACAGCAATGATAATAATAGCTAATATTTGTAAGAATTTACTATATACTGGTTACTATGCTAAGCATTTTTTCTATATTAAATTAAATTCATCATTAGAACCATATAAGGTATTATCACTAATTTTAAAGATGCGGAAATTGGGGCATAAAAGATTAAGTAGCTTGTTCAAGGACATACAGAGAGTGAATAGCAAAACCAGGATTCAACAGGACCCAATTTCTAGGTGTAGAGTCCATGCTCTTGACTGCCACGATGCACTGCCTCTGTTTCAGAACACTGGGAGAGATGGAAGCCAAGGAAGGAAACAGTCGTAAAAATCCTTCAGAACAGTGTCTGGCCCACAGTAAGGCCTCAGTAAATATTAATCACTATTATTTGAGACTTATATTGCCATGGAGTCATGCATTTGTACAAGCCACAGTTTTTAGAAGAAAAGAACTAAGTAAGGTAAAAATCAAGGGTGTAGTGGAGAAAGAAAAGCAAAGAAACTTCCAAGGATGCTAAGTCTTCAGCCCAGTTTCCTATGCCTTTAATATCTAGGGCTCCACACCATCAAGCCATGCTCGGGTTTTAGGCTACCACTGTGATTTCGGTTCTTTGGGAGGGCTCCTGTACCCTGCAATGACATGAAGGCCTCACAAATCCTACAACACCTTATGAAGGCTATAAAGATTCCATTGTAGCATGCTGCCTTTAGCACTGGTCATATTTTTTTTCAATTCTAATTCTTTTAAAGCAAGTAGTTGATGCTGAACAACTCTCAGGTTCTCGATCACCCTTGAAAGCAAACACATGGCCTTCTCCAGACAAATGCCAGTTTGTTCTCATTCGGAGGATGTGTCTACAATAATAGCATATCTTCAGGTAATGGTCAAATTTAAATTATATCATTTATACTCAACACAGAAGCTTCACTTTTTTTTCTCTTTTAAAAGTTATTTCTAACTCAAGTATTCTCTGGCCCAGACTCACACAAGATCTAGAAGAAACAGAGTGAATAATATCAACAATGATGAAAATGGTCAGAAAAAGAAAACAATTTAGATTTCCAGAAGGCTAATTTTTTGAAATAAGTGTATATATTTCTTACCTAAGAGGATTTCTCAAAACAGAATAAAGGCATTAAATGGCAGAAACATCTCCCAGAAGTGGGACATTTGGCCACCTTAACCCTGAGGCAAAGCACATAAAAAGTGCTATTTTTAAAATGAAATGTATGTGAATGCCCTATCCTACATAAATATAAATGCCAATTCTTGCCAGGGAGACTTGGATTCTAAAATTGACTAAAACTAACTAAGTTAAGCAAAGAATTATGTACAATTATGTTCATAACAGTACATTACTTCTAAAAGTAATGCCCAGCAGTAAATAAATTTTGGTACACCCAAATGATGAAATATTAGGTGGCCATTAAAAATATTTTCAATAAATATGTATTGATAAAAAATTATCATAATACAAAATTTAAAAACCATTTAAAAAGTCATTACCATTACTATATGCATACAGATAAAAGACATCAGAAAGTAAACCAATAATTGACCATGAGTATCTCTGGGTGGTAATAATTAATTTATTTTAAATTCTTCATTATATGTTTCTTTAGTATCCAAATTATCCACTATGTATCATTTCTAAAAAACATAAAAATATTGCTTAAAAGTCAACTATTTTTTTTTAGTTGGAGTCTTACTCTGTCACCCAGGCTGGTATGCAGTGGCATGCTCACGGCCACTGTAGCCTAGACCTGCTGGGCTTAGGTGATCCTTCCACCTCAGCCTTCCAAGTAGCTGGAACTACAGATGCCACCACACCTGGCTAGTTTTTGTGATTTATTGTAGAGATGAGGTCTCACCAAGTTGCCCAGGCGGGTCTCAAATCCCGGGGCTCAGGCAATCCTCTTGCCTCCATCTTCCAAAGTGTTGGGATTACAGGCTGAGCCACCACACCCAGCCAAAAGTCAACTACCATTTAAAAGCTTTTCCAATGAATCCTTGTTTCTGTTTTTAACTCTTTCCCACATTTTCTTTCTTTTTTTTTTTTTTTTTTGAGTTGGAGTCTCACTCTGTCGCCCAGACTGGAGTGCAATGGCTGCTCCCGGCCACCGCAGCCTCGACCTGCTGGGCTCCAACGATCCTTCCGCCTTATCCTTCCAAGTAGCTGGAACTACAGGCGCACGCTACCACACCCAGCTAATTTTTATTTTTTATTATTTATTGTCGAGATGAGGTCTTGCCAAGTTGCCCAGGCAGGTCTCGAACCCGCGGGCTCAGGCAATCCACTCACCTCAGCCTCCCAAAGGCGTGGGATTACAGGCTGAGCCACCGAGCCTGGCTTTTCCCACATTTTCTTACCCCAGTAAAGTCTTAAGATCTAGGGTAGCAGTTTCAAGGGGTGTGTGTTTTGGCCACTCACAGGACACCTGGCAAGGTCTGCAGACAATATTGGTTGTGGAGGATGCTACTGATGTAGTGGATAAAGGTCAGGGATTTGGCTAAACATCCTACAATTTAACACAGGACAGCCCCCATACTGCGACCAAAAGAATTAACCATTCTACCATCAATTGTGCAGAGACTGAGAAATTTTGATCTAGGATGAAAAAAATGAGTATAAAGAGTAAGAGTGGGTAAAAATGCAATATTAATTCTGAGGGGTTTAACTTTTTCATTTCTAAAATAAATATACATTCTGAGTTGCTGAAAATTTAATTCAGGTTTTGACCCAAATTCCTTATTATGATATGCATTTTCCATTTGTATGGAAAACATTTCCAGAAATTCTGTTCCCAGCCTGAGCATGCTGCTTGTCACACTAGAAGTAAGATTCTTCTCTGCTTAAACATAAAGAGATCAATCAGTGTAAAAGTTAAGTACTGGCACAAAAATGTTTTAAAGTGACATTATATCTTTAAAGGAATGTCATCTTATTTTATGTACTCCAGCATCATAGACAGAAAAACTAAGGTTGAACTAGTCAAGTTTAACTAATCTAAAAACTAGTCTAACACGAAAGTATTTAATTGTTTGAAGAACATGCAGAGAAAAATGATTTATGCAAACGCATATAAAATAAATTCCTACTGTGATAACAGATTTGGGAGTGGTAAAAAAGCAAAAGAACAAATGAAATACCCTCCTCAATCTAAGCTAATAAATGACAATTCACTCTATAATAATTTATTTGATTCCATTACAGGTGTGAGTGTGATTTGATTACAACAAATCACAACAGAGCAAATGGAATGAATAGATAAGATAAAATAGTAGAGGGATAAAGTAGATGACAGGGTGGAAGGAAGAAAGCAGAAGAAGATAAAACACCACCAGAGACTGAGCATGGTGGCTCACATCTACATTCCCAGCACTTTGGGAGGTAGAGGGGAGAGGAAAACCTGAGCCCAGGGGTTCAAGACCAGCCTGAGCAACTTGGTGAGATCTCATCTCTACAGTAAATCAAAAAATTAACTGGGCATGGTGGCATGCCTTTGTAGTCCTAGCTACTTGAAGGCTGAGGTGGAAGGATCGCCTGAGCCCAGCAGGTAAGAGGCAGTGGTAGCTGTGACTCTGCTACTGCACTCCAGCCTGGGTTACAGAGTGAGACTCTGACTGAAAAACAAAAACAAAAAAACAGAAACAAAACAAAAAACACCACCAGAGAGGAACAAGGGATGACTTGGGCAGACAAGAAGATAAAATAAGAAATTGCACAACTTATTTCCAGGTAAAAACACGGGAAGAGAATTATGTATGCAAGCAAGGATGTGAAGAAAATAAGGGGAGATAAAATGCAGAGGAAGTATGGTGGAAAGAGATCAGCAGGAAAGCTAACATAGAGCTCTTAACTTCCTAATGAAGACAATTAACATTTTTCAAATGTTCAATCTCTGTCATGCTATTAGTAACATTTGCTTGTATAGAATCTCCATATCTTTTTTTATTATTATTCAAAATGATTATCTAGGAGAAAGACATTTTAATGTCCTCCTGGTTATGCAAAATCTTCCCATTCTTCTGTTCATAGATCAGAAAAGGAGGGGTAGAATTCAATAACTGTCATTTTGGATCTATTCATAGCAGACATCAGTTGAGGGCAGTTGTTTAGTTTTGTCTACCCAGTACAATTCTTTCTGATGGGGAATAGCTCTTAGACATCTCACAAGGTTGGAGTGGGAACATCAGACATGGTGCCCTGTCCTCCCCCTGGTTTCTGGGGTGAGCACACTCTTGACCACTCATGGTATTCCTCCGCCACTGCCTACAGGGCATATTGAAAGAAGAGGTCACATGACTCTAAGCAAGAGCAACCAGAATTCTTCTGTGACGCTCTCTTCCTCCAGGCCCGGGACTGTAAGATCATGTGGTCTGCAGGAGCCACTGACCATCTTTTCATCCCCCAAAACAGCTATCCTGAGGATGAAACCAATGTTTCATGAGAGTCAGTGACAAACAGCCTCCAAAGACCATGCCTGAGCCTTGATTCCAGCCATGTCTACACTTTCATGTCATATAAGTCCTTTTTGGCTTTGAGGTGTTATTGTTATTTTTTGGTTTTTGCTTTTGTTTTTTTCAATACAGGGTCTCAATATGTTGCCTGGGCTGGTCTTGAACTGCTGTCCTCAAGCAATCTTCCCACCTCAGCCTCTCAAAGTGGTGGGATTATAGGCATGAACCACCATGTCTGGTCTTTTTTTTTTTTTTTTTTCTTATCCCACCCTCAGACATGCTTTAATTGGTCCAGACATGCCTTAATTGGCCTGAACATTCTTGGGCTGAAGATTGACTTAAATATGAATCAGTGTGTCCATATTTCTAAAGCCTGGGAGATTTAACATAAAAATTCACAGTTTTGGCTTCTCTTAAAATGTTTGAAGACCGTGGGCCCATATTACTATACTGTAAAAACCGAAGGTGAGCAATGCATGTCCCTCCAAAGAATATCCATCATTCACAGCCTCAATCATCCCCTGGAATACCTATAACTGGGGCTAAGTATCTATTACCTTTTAACATCTTACATCTCTTTCACATTTTCTCCTGGCCCAGTAAGCATCTGCATTTGTTGAGTCCAGCTTTGGTAGGTGTTTACCAACATCTTTAATTTCAAAATAAGTAAGGCCATTCTCTACTACAATTGACTATCTATGGAACAGGGAGATTGATCCTTTGAAACAGGTAAGTCAAATCATGTTACTCCTGCATTCAAAACCATCTCATTTTCCACAGATCCAACATCCTTTCTCTGCCTCAACAACTCCCACTTCTGTGACTCTTTCTACTCCCCACTGCTCTCCTCCTTACTCATTCTGCTGGCAAGCTAAAAATAAAATTCTAAGTTGCCCAACTGACTGAATGGACCATCTCTTGGCCAAGAGAATCCTAGAGTAAACTTGAAAATGGAATTCTCAGTCATGACTGGATAGTTGGGTTTCTGTAACTCCCAAGTAAAATACCTCTGGCTAGTAAACTGTTTAACACTGTTAGAGAGTTTTGGCAATTAGTATGCCAGAATTATGATTAATCAATTACCCAGGCCTTTTCTACTTATGTACTATATCTCAGCTGATATCAAAACTTGAAATTTTAAAAAATGTGAAACTTAATGTTTAAAGTAAAAATTCATTTAAAAATGACATGCATTGCTTCCAGACAAGCTCTACAGGAGATGCTTAAAAAGGTATTAAGCACAGAAGAAGTAAAAAGAAGAATGACCATGCACTTCACAGAGAACAGCGGAACACAGAATTAGCAGAGAATACATAGCAACTGCAAACTTGAAAACACACACAAACATAAACCCAAAAGCTAAAAGAAAACAAACAAAGAAAAAACTTTATAAGAACCTAATGACAGGGATAAATAATCACATTTCAATAATCAGCCTGAATGTGAATGGACTAAATGCATCACTGAAAAGACACAAAATGGCAAACTGGATAAAAAACCATGTCCTGATAATTTGCTGCATCCAGGGAACTCATCTCACCACAAGGGATGTACACAGACTCAAAATTAAAGGATGGAAAACAATTTTCCAGGTGAATGGATCACAAAAGAAGGCAGGAGTTGTGATCTTAATATCAGACAAAACAAACTTTATGCTAGCAAAAATTTTAAAAGATACAGAAGGACACTACATAACGATAAAAGTTTCAATTCATCAACAAAAAATAGCCATCCTAAACATACATGCACTCAACACAGGAGCACCAGCATTTAAAAAGCAACTACTAGGTAAATTTTAAAAAGATATTGACTCTAACACTATTGTAGCTGGGGATTTAAATACCACACTAACAACTCTAGATAGATCATTGAGGCAAAAAAAAAAAAACAACAAAGAGATCTGGAACTTCAAACTGATGCTCGAACAAATGAACTTAATAGATACCTACAGAATATTCCACCCAAAAGTCACAGAATATACATTCTACTCATCACCATATGAAACGTACTCTAAGATCAATCACATCCTCAGCCATAAATCAAGCATAAACAAATTCCATAAGGTTGAAATCTTGCCATGCACCTTCTCAGACCACAGTGGAATAAAAATAAATCTCAACACTAACAAAATTCCCCCCAAGCCCACAAAGACATGGACACTAAACAGCACGATGCTGAACGACTACTGGGCCAACACAAAAATCAAAACAGAAATTAAAAGATTCCTAGAAGCAAATGAAAACAAATGAAAATGAAGAAACATCTTACCAAAATCTTTGGGATGCCATGAAAACAATTCTAAGAAGGGAATTTATATCTCTACAAACACACATAAAGAAAATGGAACGATCACAAGTTAACAGCCTAACAAATCACCTAACGGAGCTGGAAAGACAAGACCCCCAAACCCTAACTTAGCAGAATAATCCAGGTCACCAAAGTAAAAGCCCAAATACAGGACATAGAAGACAAAAATAACACAGAAAAAAACATCAACAAAACAAAACGCTGGTTCTTTGAAAGAATAAACAAGATTAATGAACTCCTAGTCAGAATTACCAAGAAAAAGCCCAAATAAACACAATCAGAAATGCAAAAGACAAAATCACAACTAACCCTGAAGAAATAAAAAGATTATTGGAGATTACTACGCACACCTGTATGGAAACAAACTTGATAACCTAAATGAAATGGAGGACTTTCTGAATTACACAACCTCCCAAGGTTGAAACAAGAAGATACTACAACACCAAATAGCACAATAACAACCCAGGAAATTGACTCTGTCATAAGAAAACTACCTAAAAAAAAAGCCCTGGGCCAGTTTTCCAGTGGAATTCTACAAAACGTACAAGGAGGAGCTGATAACAATCCTATTGAAAGTATTCCAGGTAATTGAGAAAGATGGAATTCTCCCCAAATCATTTCACAAAGCTAACATCACATTGATACCCAAACCGGGTTAAGACCCCCCCAAAAAAGAGAACTACAAGCCAATATTCCTAATGAACACAGATGCAAAAATTCTCAACAAGATTTTAGCAAATCAGATGCAATAACACATCTCAAAAATCTTCCATCATGACACTGTGGCTTTATCCACACAATATAGGGCTGGCTCAACATCTGCAAGACCATAAATGTAATTAAATACATCAACAGATGTAAAAACAAGAACCACATGATTATATCATTAGATGCAGAAAAAGCCTTTGATAAAATCCAGCATCTCTTCTTGATAAAAACACCTAGGCATAGAAGGAACATGCCTCAAAATAGCAAGCACCATCTACGATAAACCCACAGTCAACATATTGCTAAATGGACAGTAACTGGAAACACTTCCCCTGAAAACCAGAATAAGACAAGGCTACCCACTCTCATCTCTCTTGTTCAAAATTGTGTTGGAAATCCTAGTTAGAGCAATTAGACAAAAGAAGGAGATCAGGGGTATCCAAATAGGAAAAGAAGTTAAGTTATCCCTCTTTGTTGATGATATGATCCTATATCTCGAAAACCCTAGAGGATTTGTCACTGATAAAGGACTTTGGCAAAGTCTTCGGGTACAAAATAAATGTGCAAAAGACAGTTGCATTCTTATATACTAACAACAAACAGGCAGAGAACCAAATAAAAAGCACATTCCATTCACAATAGCCACAAAAAGAATGAAATACCTCGGCACCTTCCTAACCAGAGAAGTAAAAGATCTTTATAGTGAAAACTATAAAACACTGCTCAAAGAAATCCAAGAAGACACAAACAAATGGAAAAGTACTCCATGCTCATGGATAGGGAGAATCAACATTGTTAAGATGTCCATCCTACCAAAGGCAACCTACAGATTCAATGCAATATTCATTAAATTACCAACATCATTCTTCTCAGACCTGGAAAGGACACTACAATTCATATGGAAACATAGATGACCATGAATAGCCAACAATCATTAGCAAAAGAAACAAAGTAGGAGGTATCTCACTTCCAGACTTTAAACTTTACTATAAGGCTACAATAATCAAAACAGCCTGGTATTGGTACAAGAACAGGCATATGGACCAATGAAAAAGAACAGAGATTCTGGAGGCAAAACACCAATTCCTCAAGCAACCCATCTTTGACAAAAGCCTCCACCAATAACCACTGGGGAAAAGAGAACCTATTCAGTAAATGGTGCTGGGAAAACTGGCTGATCACATGCAAAAAATTGAAACAGGACCCCCACCTATCACCATATACAAAAGTCAACTCTAAATGAACCAAAAACCTAAATGTAAAACCTCAAACTATAAGAACCTTAGAAAATGCAGGAGACACCCTGGAACTGGCAACCAATTTCTGACCAAAACCCCAAGTGCCCATGCCATGAGATAAGACAGACAAGTGGGACCCCATCAAACTGAAAAGCTACTGCAAAGAAAAAGAAACCATAAAGAGAGCAGGGAGACAGCCTACAGAATGGGAAAAAATATTTGCCAACTGTATATCTGACAAAGGCCTAACATCCAGGCTCTATAAGGAACTCAAACATGCCGAAAGGAACAAAACAAATAGCCCCATTAAAAAGTGGGCAAAAGACACTTACAGATACTTCTCAAAAGAAGATATACAGGCAGCCAACAGACACATGAAAAAACATTCAATCTCACTCATCATCAGAGAAATGCAAATCAAAACCACATTTAGATACCACCTAACCCTAGTAAGAATGGCCATCAATAATAAAACAAACAACAACATGCTGACGAGGATGCGGAGAAAAGGGAATGCTTCTATACCGTTGGTGGGAATGCAAACTAGTGGAACCTCTTTGGAAAACAGTGTGGCAATTTCTAAAAGAACTCGACACTGACCTTCCCACATGACCCAGCAATCCCCCTACTGAGCATATACCCAGAGGAACTCAGATTATTCTACAAAAAAGATACCTGCATACGCATGTTTATTACAGCACTATTCACAATAGCAAAAACATGGAACTGTGTTGCCCATCGAAACTGGACTGGATAAAAAAAATATGATACATATACACAGTGGACTATTACACAGCCATAAAGAAGGATAAACAAAAAAATAGAAAAGAAGGACAAACATGAACTTCACAGCAACTTGGATGGATTTAGAGTTTATCATATTTAGTGCTCTATCACAGAAACAAAGAACAGAGTACCGCATGTTCTTACTCATAAGTGAACCCTGAACATTTACCAAAATACTATAAGAAAGGAATTGGCAGTAAAAGGACACTGTCAGGGTGGGGATAAGAGCACAACATCAATAAGAGTACTTGGTCTCAAACCAGGCAAAGTGGGGACCAAGTAGGGACCAAGTGGAGACCAAAGGGAGGCCCAAACTTTACCTGCATGATGACCACTTGTATACCTAATCCTGAATTGTACCCCACATCTTTAAAATAAAATTTAAAAAATTTAAAAAGAAAAAAATGCCATGCATCTATTTATTTATTTATTTCAAGATCTAGCAAGTATCACTACTCAACTGAGATTTAATGTTGTAAATGTCTACTATTCTTGGTGTCAAATATGCCAACATACTCCCAGCTCACCATCATCTTTTTAATCTAGAGAGTTCTATCCTTTTCATCTTTATACCCTCTTTACTGCCCTGATCATTTTATTTCTCCTATTCTGAAATTTCTCTAGTTTCAGTGTATATTTTTCGAGAAGGAGAACCTCAACCGCATATACAAGATTCCTGGCCAGGAAAATTTATGTTTTTGTACATGTGACGAAAGATAGACAAAACTTTTTTGTGTGTCCAGTCTTTCTCCAGTCCAGGATTTTGCTCATATTTTTGGTCAGAGTAACACATCAGGCCAAAGGAGATAGACAGATGGACCTCAGAAACACTTAAAGATGTATAATGCACGTCTCCCTTGATGTCAATCTAGTTTGGAGTCATTATTTTGAAATCAAAACATAACTACATCACCTCTAAGTTCTACAATTGGCAAAAATTGTTGTACAGAGCCGGGCTCGGTGGCTCAGCCTGTAATCCCAGCACTTTGGGAGGCTGAGGTGAGTGGATTGCCTGAGCCCGTGGGTTCGAGACCCGCCTGGGCAACTTGGCGAGACCTCATCTTTACGATAAGTCAAAAATTAGCCGGGTGTGGTAGCGCGAGGCTGTAGTTCCAGCTACTTGGAAGGCTGAGGCGGAAGGATTGCCGGAGCCCAGCAGGTAGAAGCTGCAGTGGCCGGGAGCGGCCACTGCACTCTAGTCAGGGTGACAGAGTGAGACTCCAACTCAAAAAACAAACAAACAAAAAATTGTTGTACAAGATGTTTAATGCTAATGTCTACTAGTTAGGGAGAATTCCAAGTGAGGAGGGCTTAGAAGAGAAATGGAGAATACCGAAGGCATGAAGAAACCAGAAGTTTCTGCAAAGTTTAAGCTGTTTCAGCACAACTCAGACATCACAGCCAAGATAGATGGGGAAGGGAAACTGTTAAAGGGAAAAATTGATCAAAGGGTATTTCAGCACACTAAAAACCTAAGGAAACAAGGTATCAAAGGTAGACATTATTAATGAAAGCAAAGTGGTAAGTGTGTGAAGAAAATATTAAATAACACCATCTAAACTTTTTCTATCCACTCCCACCTCCCACTGTAAATGAAACTCCACAAGAGTGACTGCTCCAGTCAGGTCTTTGTAGTAAGTATCTCTATCGGTTGGACTAAGGTGGAGCCATTCATTCGGAAAAAACAAAAATGAAAAATTCTTCCTTCTGCCTAATGGGCAAGTGCTAACCTAGTAAAATCTTTGAAGAAGTGGGAGAAGAGAGTTAAGCACAAGGAAACTTTTGAGGTGATAGAAATGTTCTATATCTTGTTTGTGATGAATATACGTGTCAAAACTCAAACTGTACACACAAAATGAGTGAAATTCAGCATAAAAAAGGATGAAATTGTGTCTTCGGCAGCAACATGGATAGAACTGGAGGCCCTTACATTAAGTGAAATAACCCAGAAACACAAATTCAAATACCCATGTTCTCACTTATAAGTGGTAGCTAAATAATGTGTACATGTAAACACTGAGAGTGGAGTAGACATTGGAGACTCAGAAAGGCAGGAAGCTGGGAGGGGAGTGAGGATGAGAAATTATCTAGTAGTGCAATGTCTATTATTCAGGTGATGTTACAGTAATAATCTAGACTTCAAACCATGCAATGTATCCATGTAACAAAACTGCACTCTGCCCCTAAATCTATTAAATAAATTAATTAAATGAATGAATTATATTGCATGTAAATTAAGCCTCAATAAAGTTGAGGAGAGATGGGTAGGCAAGGCTGTGCTGGTGGGAAGAGAAGGACAAACTCCCCAGGCAGACAAATGAAAAAACTCTGGGAAAACCACCATGGAATGGAGAACACGCCCGAAGGATGGTATGGGAGAAGCGGAGCTGCCCACACAGTACTTTGCTTGGGGTCAGACCTTACTCCACAGATCAGCCAGAAGTTTATACTTCCAATAGTACCTTGTACTAGTCATACACTCCTAGTACAATTGTTTTGTACTAGGGACAATTTAGGAATTGCCTAAAGTGGCGACAAATCCAAGTCTATCTTCCAGTTGGTCAAGTCCTCCTAAATCTCCCAATGGAGGCAAAACTCACCATAGAATGAAAAAAGAGAAGCTAAATTACCTTCTGAGGAAAAAGTAAAGGGGGATCATCTCTCTCCTATCACAATCTCCAATACAAAATTTAGCACTCCCCTTCAACTCTCCACCGAGTTTGTAGTTAAATCTTCTAGAAGTCCATTTATAGACCTTCCTCCAGTTCTCCCACACTTTAAAATGCTAAAAGTAAGGCTGAGCGCAGTGGCTCATGCCTATAATCTCAGCACTTTGAGAGGCAGAGGCAAGAAGATTGCCTGAGTCCAGGGGTTTGAGGCCAGTCTGGACAACTTGGCGAGACCTCATCTCTACAATAAATCAAAAAATTAGCCAAGCGTGGTGGTGTGCACCTATAGTTCCAACCATTTTAAAAGCTGAAGCGGAGGGATTACCTGAGCCCAACAGGTCAAGGATGCTGTAGCCATGAGTGAGTCACTGCACTCCAGGCTGGCCGACAGAATGAGACTCTGACTCAAGTATCAGGAAGATTTAAACTATTCATCTGGCAGTAGCAACTCTCATTAGAATTAGAATCCTAATATTATAACTACTGGGCAATTACACAGAACTTTCACATTTCAAGAGACAGAAACAAATTCCAGAGGAAATCATGAGCATTCTGCTTTGCTTAAGCAGTTTCAAGAAATTTCTTAGGAGCTTTCAAGTTCTGTAGACTCAGTAAAATTTCATGATGAAACAGTAATTAACTTTCAGTTTCCAAAGCTGGATCTACTGGCATTATCTTAACCTATTCCTTCTCCTTCTCATTCTATGTGGAGTCTATCACAGAGACCTAACCTTCAGATTTGTCCTTCTTTCCCATACTTTCTGCCCATACCTCAGTCTACCAGACCTTCATCACTTCATACTTTGTTTCCTCAAAGTTTCCTTGGTCTCCCTGGCTCCCAGTTCTAATACTTATCATGTTCAACATGCCTAAAAATGTGTCCACCTAAATAACAACTTCTTTATACCTGACTTTGTTCCCACAAGCGGACTATTCATCTCAAACCATTATGTTCAGTCAGTTCTTTCCCTGTTTATGTATTAATTCGGTCATTCAACAAATATTCAATGAGCATCTATTCTGTATAAGACTTTGTGCTAAGCTCTACAGGAGGTGAACAAAACAATATCTCAGGGGGCTTACAGTAATATGGGAGTGTTAAACATATACACAATATAGTAACTATAATACGACAGAAGTGTGTATCAATCATTAACAGATAAAAGAAGTGATAGTGGAGGTTCAGAATCTGAACTCTCAGCTGGATGTCAAGTGAAATCAGAATTGACATAGAGATAGAATGTGAGAGATAAGAGAAAGGGCACTGAGGTTTCCAACCATAGGGACTCAGAGAATAGCAGTGCCACTAACAAGCCTGGGGACACCAGGGGGAATACAAATGGAAAGGGTGTGACAGGAGATCTGAGGACAACAAGTGTGCTTGCCAAGCTTCACAACACGGCACATGATCAGAGATGAGATTTCTGTTCTGCTTTAAGACGTCGGAAGCAGTCTGAGAAATGCAGTTTCAACACCAAAATATTAGATTTTTCAGGACTGACAGTTTGAAGAGACAATGGTATAGGACATAAAGGTGGAACTAGCCCAGAAAACATCTAGGTCATGTGGCTTTGGTAGAGAGAACACGGTGGGAAAGGAAGGTTACAAATACTGTATGTAATCTACTGGTCTAAACTGCTGTTTCATCTAGGAAAGTTTATATGGCTTTGCAAACATGCGGTTTTCAGATGGTTTCTGCACTGTTTACAATACCCAGCATCTTAACACATCATAAGGACCTTCTAATTAAACAGCTCAGGTCATCTCGACCATTCTACAGCACTTACACTGCTATCTATGGTGTCTGGGAACCTCATGGAAGGAAGAATAGCATGCTTTTCATTACATTACTGCTGGTGATTCTTCTAGGTCTAGTTGATAAACCGTGCTCCACAAATAACGAATTGTTTACAGTTGCTAAAGGCACCTATGGGTGAGGTATGATATAGATATCCACTGGCAAGTCAAGACTAGCAAATATTTTCAAACTCAGAAGCAATGAGATATCACAACTGCCTTCAATTATTTTGAGAGCAAGGCAAGTGAACCTAAAAATAAAATCAACATACGACTCTGTGAATATACTAAAAACAATTGAAACATACACTTTAAATTGGTAAATTACACAGTATGTGAATTATATCTCAATCAAGCTTATATATTTTTTAAAAAAACTAACAAACAAGGCTGGGCGTAGTGGCTCATGACTGTAATCCCAGCACTTTGGGAGGCTGAGGCTGGAGGATCACTTGAGCCCAGGAGTTCTAGACCAGCCTGGGCAACATAGCGATATCTTGTCTCTTCAAAAAAGAAATCAAAAAATTAGCCAGGCATGGTGGCACAGGCCTGTAGTCCCAGCTACCTGGGAGGCTAAAGCGGAAGGATCGCCTGAGCCCAGGAGGTCAAGGTTGCAGGGAGCTATGATCATGACATCGCCCAGGAGGTCAAGGTTGCAGGGAGCTGTGATCATGACACCGCACTCCAGCCTGCATGACAGAGTAAGACCCTGACTCAAAAGAAGACCCCACAAAAAACAGTTTAGCCAAAATGTTAGTCCGCAGAAATGTTCTATCCGAAGGACCTAGCCATTGCCCTTAAAAATGTTCATACTGCTGGAAAAATTTACAAAATGGAAGCCGTGCTAGATTGCTATGACAAAGCTACTGTCATCCCAGCTAAAAAGAAGAAATTGAACACTCTTGCCCTTCACTGTAATAGAAGCTGATCTGTATCACACATCAAAATCTGTCTTTAAGATCAGAATTACATTTTTTTAAAGGGCATTTTTTTCAGATTTAACCACAATGTTGAATACCATAATTATGGCAGGTCACTAATACATCTTTCTTCATAATCTAGCCCAGAATTTCCTTTCCTGTAATCCTCTGCAAGAGAAAGATCCTTGTGTTCATCCACTTGACATTTCTTCTAATGATTTTCATCTTCCCTCTAATAATCACCTCCCCAGCTTTTATCTCTGGAATCATTCCAACCTTCCCTCATGTCCCATCCAATTCCTTAACTTCCACTAGTAAATATCATACCACCTGTCTGCCTGCTGTTGAGGTAACAGCAGGTTATTTATGACTTTGTAGATTCAAAGTGGGTCAAGAATATGAGAAGCAGACTCTGAGCAGCCCCTTTAGGGAAAGGACTGTGTCTTGTTCATTGTTAGAACTTCTCAACATTAAGCAGAGCACCTGGAACACAGAATGAGCAATAAACATTTATGCCTACCACTGAGCTAAGGTCCATTCACAAAAAAGAATTAGGCAACAAATAATCAAGTGACCAGACTATTTTCAGAGATGAGGGTATTTAGGAGAAGGCAGTATAAGCCCTAACTTCAGTCTTAATTCATCTGTCTTTACAATCACTAAAAGGTAAATTTTAAAACAGGTTGTGCTAAAGCTGTAACCCTAAATTCAAAAGCTTACAGTTTAAAAATCACAGTATCATTTCGATATTGTTCCCCAAGTTATTTTTTATGGGAAAAAAGCAGATCCAATCAGTCTCCATTTAAGCAGACTGCTATTAAGCACTCAAAGATGGACTGCTCACCACACAGAAGGGGGGGGGGCTATACAAAGTAACCAAGAAATAGTAATAGACTGCAATCTCTTCATGTAAAAATGACTGGTATTTTCTTAGTATCCATCTCATAATTTCATTATGAGCATTAAATAAATCAGTAGTTTTTAAACACCTAAAACAGTACCTGGCACATAGTAAGCACTATAAAGTGTGTGTTAACACAGTAACTTTTCATCAGTTTCCAACTGCATTTGTTAGAGATCCATCTACAACACCTAAAGAAATTGCCCGTTGGCACACCTCACCAACAACAGTACCTGCATAATAAACCTTTGTATACCTAACCCTGAACTGTACCCCACATTTTAAAATAAAAACTTTTTTAAAAAAAGGAAAAAATGAAATAAAATGTGCCTCTAACTTGGGCCATGCTGTGTTAAAAGAAAAAAAAGAAAGAAAGAGATTACTAGGTATAAAAAGAAGTTCCAATTGTACAGTCCTTAATTCTAAGGCTAGAAAAAGGTCCCAGAGAATATCTCACGCAAGCTCCTTACTTCATGGTTGAAGAAATTAATCATATATCTCATATTTTTAGAGAAATTAATAGGTTATAAAAATCTTTCACAGCTATTATTACCTTTGATCCTCATAAACAGCTTGTAAGGGATGTAGGACAGGTATAATTAACTCTATTTACTCATGGGGAAACTGAACCAGAGAGGTTAAGTGACTTGCCCAAGGTCACACAGTTACTAAGTGAAAAGGTCCCAGCTTGAATCCAGGTTCCTTGATGTCCTGTTCAGATCTCTTTCCTCTATAATATGCTGCAACTTAGGCCCTGGGCTTACTTGAGTCACATTTAGAAGCAATGATTCTAGGACCCTAAATGAAGATTCTATTGCCAGTGCTTAACAAATTCAAAAGTTAAGGCAATTCTGTTATAGTGGGCAAAACACCTACCTACACAAGAGTTATAGCATACAATGCCACGATAACACACAAAGGGCACCAAACATTTTCACATGTCTTCAAAGGGACAGTTCTCCATAATACGCCATTCATATTGCCAGACCTTGAGAATACTGGTGTCGGTTTAAGAAAGACAAGGCTGCCACTTCCCTTAAACTAAGCCCAGAAGGAAAAGGCTTGCCCCAGAGGATCGTGCAGACAAGGAGCCTAACAAGGCTCTACGGGATTGCACGCAGGTTGCAAACTCCCAGCGACAAACGAGCGCAGACCATCCCGGCCCGTGAAGCTCGCATCGATCCGGCTGCGTTTTCCCCAGGGGTTCACCACCCCAAGGCAGCAATCTGTCACCGGGCAGCCAGAGGTGACACTCCACTGGCCACCGTCGGCAGGATTGCAAACAACCTCACAGAAAGGCTGGCTGGCGGTGGAAGCCGCACCGCATAGCAACACAGGACGCTATTCTAGGCGCGTGCCCCCACGAGAGCGACCGTGGGATTCGCCAGATCCAGCTTCTCCCACCAGCCGGTGTCCTTCCCAAGCCAAGCAGGAGGGCCAGGCAACGCCGGCCCGGGCGCGCCCTGCTGGATCCACGCGGGCCCCGGTTCCACCCAGAAGCCCGCTCGGGGCCCAGCGGGAGAAGCGT
>NW_007232979.1:137104-179515 GCF_000164805.1 Carlito syrichta | reverse complement strand
CCGCCGCTCCCGCCTCCTCCCCAGCGGACAGCGGGCGCGCAGGGCCGCGCGGCCCCCTCCCCGCCGGGCGCTTTACCTTTGTGTAGAGCTCGGACGCGGCCATGGCGGGGCCCGGCGCGCGACGCCCCCCGCCTGCGCGGAGGCCGCACCTCGCCTGGGCGGCCGCCCGCGCCGACTAGGAAGCGCCTGGCAGCCGCCGGCAGGGAGCAGGGCAGGGCCGGCCGGCCGGGCGGGGCGGGGCGGTTCAGGCGCGGGCGGTCCGCGGGGGCCTCGCCATCACTCCCGGGCTCGCCGCGAGCAGCCGCGAGCGCCCGGGGTCCTCGGGGTCGTCGCCGTTGCCGCAGCCCCCTCAGCGGCCCGCGATGCCGCCGCCGCCGCCGCCGCCCTGTGCATTGTGGGAGCGGGAGGAGGCTGCGCTCGAGCGCTGCCACCGCGGCTGCTCCGGGCTCCCTCGGCTGACGCTGCCGCCCATCGGCTGCGGGCATCGAGCATCCTCAGCTGGCCGGCCGGTGCCACCGCCCCCTGCGCTGCCGCCGCCCCGAAGCCCGCCCCAGGACACCCCGGACGCCCCCGGCCCCGAGCGAGCCCTGCTCCGTGCCGAAAAGCCCAGTCCCTAAGGAAAACAGCAAATAGCGAGGCTGTCTCTCTGTCCAGGTGAACGACTGAGAGCCTCCAGGCAGCTTCACCTGCGCTTCCAAGCGTTTCTAGGGAGAGGGTTTAGGGGAAGTCTTTTTGAAAAGCCACAGAATAACTGCAGAAGGGCCTTCACAGTAGTGACCTGGGAGCTGAGCAGAGCAGGACCGGAAATTTGAGGTGAACGGTCACCAAGGTCGCTCCCAACACCTCGGCGTCTGATGCCAGAGCATAAGGGGCCGGTTCTAACCGCAGAAACCTAAGTGACCGTGAAACGAGATATCCCCAGGGCAGACCAGGTACGTCTTTCCTAGACCTGTGAGTTTGCAGAAGTGCGACTATCCTTCTATCCCGGCTGCCTTTCCTGGCCTGGTCCCCTCATGGTGCCAACTGAAGCTGATCCAGTGCCACCTGAAAGTGGCAGAGGGCTTATGTGGAAAGTCTATCCCAGCAATTTAACTCTGTATCAAAAGGTCAAAGCCCTCACTTTCCTCAAGTTATCCTGACACATCAAGCACAGGAATGTGGTCTTCCTATCCCGGGCCCTATGTTGTCGTCACCCTCTCTCTCCTCTCCATCCTCACTTCTGCTTCTGGTGGAATAATCATATTTTGTTTGTCTCCACCTTTTTTAGTGCACTCACCTCCCAGTTCTTGGAACTGTAAGTGATGCCCAGTGCCTGTCATGGTGATCTGGGGCCGCTTCTCTCAAGAACAACTCTCACGGCTGAGGCCCCTAGTTTTAGGGTACTTGAAGAAAGAGATTCACTGAAAGGGAAAGGGGGCCAGTCTTCACTCTCTGGAGCCCAGACCTTTCCTCTTCTTGTCCAGTGACCCACACTCTCCTCAGAAATGCCAGCGGGAATGGCTACAGAGTCCAAAGCTCTATGGAATTGGTGCTGTTTCTTCCCATTCTCAAACCAGATCTCTTTCATGTGCTGGACCCCACCCTCTCTTTGACCAAACATAAAAAAAGAAAAACATGGTGCAGTAAGGCCAACAGAACAGAAAGAGCACTGGACGGCAATTTAGGAGGCCTGGCTCTTATTCCTTGTAGTTTCTTCATGCCTTGTGGGAGGGGGGAACCACTCTGCCTGTTTTCTCACCCTTTAGATAATGCCTACTTCTCAGGATTGTTGAGAAATGCTGAGTTTACGGGGGGGAAAAAAAGGAAAAATAGAAAAGTTCCTTATAAGTGTGAATGCTTCTTTGTTTTTTAATAATGAAGAGAAAAAACTGGAATTATCCTCTTATAATTGAATTAATGTGTCTGAACACATGCATTCAATGACTCAAATATTTAGGAGGTGGTGGGAATGAAGAGAAGAAAACAGGTTTTGTACATTTTGGGATTTTTGTGATTCGGGATCACTCTCTGCCACCTAGGTTGGAGTGCAGTGGTACAATCACGGCCCACTGCAGCCTCGACCTCCTGGGCTCAGGTGATCCTTCTGCCTCAGCCTCCAAGTAGCAGGGACTACAGGTACATCCACTACGCCCAGCTAATTTTTTGATTTGTTGATAAAGACAGAGTCTTGCTAAGTTGCCTAGGCTGGCCTCAAAAGGTTTTGTACCCTTGCCCTTACCTTACCTCATTCATTAAAAGATCAAAGCTAAAAGCCAAAAGAAGCAACAGGAAGCCCTGACAAGTGGCCTCCTCTGCCTTACACATATACATTTACAGTCCCAAGCACTTTGTCTCTAGTGAAGCATGGAAACCAGCAACAGATACAACTTCCAAGATTTGAGGCTTCCCCTTTCAAAGAGTAGCCAGAGGACAGTGTATTTTAACTTGATAAAGTTCTCTATTATTGCTTTATTTTTGAAAGCATTTTCATGTAGGTTGTTTTCAAGTGAAAATGCCAAGTTAATGTACAAAGTTTCTTTCCTCCAAAGTATTCATGAATATTACTTTTTAAAACAAGTATTGAGAGCTGCCAAGGGCCAGATACTGTTTTACCTGCTGAGAATGCTTGCATGAACAAAACGGATGAGAAACTCTGACCTCATAGAGCTTATATTCCAGTCAGAGAGACAAACAATGGTAATGTTAGAAGGTCAAGGGGATAAGCATGTGTATTAGTTTGCTAAGGCTGCCATAATAACATATTACAAACTGTACTTAAATAACAGGGATGTATTTTTTAACTGTTCTGGAGGCTGGAAATCTGAGATCAAGATATCAGCAGGATTGACTTCTGATGACTGTGAGGGAGAATCTGTTCTACACCTCTCTCCTGACTTTTGATGATTTGGGGACAGTCTTTAGCATTCCTTTGCTTCTGATACATCACCCCAATTTCTGCCCTCAACTTCATGTGGCACTCTCCCTGTGTGCATGCATGTCTCTATGTCCAAATTTCCCCTTTTTAAAGGACATAGTCATAATGGATTAGGGCTCACCCTACTGACCTCATCTTAACTTAATCATCTACAAAGATGGCATTTCCAAATAAGGTGACATTCACGGGTACTAAGTGTTAGAACTTCAACATTTTTTTGAGGGACACAATTTAACCCATAACAATGTGCAATGGAGAAAAACTAAACAGAAAAGAGAGAATGTGAGACCAGCAATTTGAAGTAGGATGGTCAGTGCTAAATTCAAATTGGAAAAAAAATTTTTTTAATTGAAGGCGTATGTACCAGCACTTAAGATAAAAAGATATAAGAATGAATTAAATACCAGGGGTACCAAAAAATGGTAGACACGTTTTAAGAGATGTTCGCCATAATCAGAAGTGTCTGGACACTGATGGTAATCACTTTGAGCACGACTTGTAATTGCAGAAGTCAAATGTGACTTGTATTCATCTTATTGAGTATTATAATTTTAATACAGTTTGTCCTTTCTTAAAATGTGTATACATTATTTGACACCCTCTGTATGGTCCCTGGTCGGGAACAGTTCACTGCAAGGGGTAGCTGCAGGGCTACTGGAAGGGCCAGTCCATGCTGCATGGTCATATAAAATAGTAATTCTAATTCTGTAGCATTGACCCAATTCTAGAGGCATAGGCAAAGTACCCTGTTACTAGTTATAATATACTAATTGGCATTTACATCTTAATATGTAATGTTTCAGAGGACTGGGGTATGGGGTATAGGCACTGGGTATGGGTGACGTTTAAGTGGGTGGGAAAGAACTCCAAATATCAAATGAGAGCTCCAAACGGTGATATGGAGGGGAGGTCATCTGTAACTGAATGGCTTAGAGAGGAAGAGCACGAAGAAACAAAGCTGTGAAGCAGAAAAACAAAAGTCAAGAATAGGGTAAGAAATGAGCTATCAAGTCATGAAGAGATGTGGAGGAAAGTTAAACATATATTACTAAGTGAGAGAAGCCTGTCTAAAAAGGCTACAGACTGTATGATTCCAGGTATTTGACATTCAAGAAAAGGTAAAACTATGGAGACAGTAAAAAGATAGTAGGTGTTACTTATATATCTTCTTTGGTGAGGTGTCTGTTAAGGCCTTTAGTCCATTTTTAAGCGTTCTTTGTGTATTTTGGATAGCAGTCCTTTGTTAGGTATGCCTTTTGCAAATATGTATTTTTAAATAAAGTGTCTGATTATACAAGTAAAAAAAAAAAAAAAGAATAAGGCTAGCCCAAAAGACTTTTAAAAGATAGCAAGCAAGTATCAGCAACTGCTCAACCCCAGCTGGTTATCTTGGCTCCCTCTCACCTGTAAACTTAGGCCTAGCCATACATTATGGCAACCCTGATATAGGAGGATAAAAAAATGCTGAGCTTGGCCAGGCACAGTGGCTCACGCCTGTAATCTCAGCACTTTGGTTAGCGAAAGCGAGAGGAGTGCCGAGCTCAGGTGTTTGAGGCCAGCCTGGGCAACTTGGCAAGAAGTCATCTCTACAATAAAGAAAAATTAGCCAGGCAGGTGGTGCACGCTTGTAGTTCCAGCTACTTGGAAGGCTGAGGCAGAAGGATTGCCTGAGCCCAGCAGGTCAAGGCTGCAGTGGTCATAAGCAGGCCACTGCACTCCACCCTGGAGGAAAGGCAGAATGAGACTTCATTTATTCCCAGTACTTATTACTCTAATTCTAGATTCTCAACTCGTGTGTCCTAAAATACCTGTCCAGTCTCTGGTTCTTTGTTTCCTCATCTTCTAACCTATGTCCTGACCATCTGCTATTTGACCAGCATCTATATCTCTATGACTAGCACCACAGCACCTGATTCCTTCAATCAGTTGATTTTTTTGGATCTTGAAATACTTCCAGCCCAACTCCATAGCCCTCACCTACCTGATTTACATTGCCTTGATCTTCCTAAGTTACTTGATTTTGTAGTACCAACAGCTTCTCTCATCTTGTGCCTCCAGCAACCCCAGACACATACCCTCCTTTCATGTGGTGGTGGTGGAAGCTCTTGACTAGTGAAAAAGACTTAGATTCAAATGACCTAAATTTTAGTCCCATTTCTAACCTGAAGTACATTAAGTGAGCTTTAAAAAAAACTTTTTTTCATAACAGTTCTAGATTTTTTGCAAATAAGTTGCTAAGATCATAGAGTTCTCATATACCCTGTAACCAGTTTCCCCTATTACTAACATCTTACTTGTTGCAATTAGTCAACCAGCAGTGACTCATTACTATTAACTAAAATATACACTTTATCCAGGCTTTCTTAGTTTTACCTAATGCCCTTTCTCTGCTCCAGGATTCCATCCAGGATTCCACATTACATGTAGTTGTCATGTCTCATGAGGATCTTCCTGGCTGACAGTTTCTCAGGCTTTCATTGTTTTAGATAACAATTTTGAGAAGTACAGGTCAGGTATTTTGTAGAATGTCTCCAATTGAAGTTTGTCTTCATCAGACTAGGGTTATAGGTTTTTGTGAGGAAGACCATGGATGTAAAGTAACATTTTCATCACATCATATCAAGATCATACTATCAACATGACTTATCATTGTTGATATTGACCTTAAACACCTGGCTCAGGTAGTGTTTATCAGGTTTCTTCACTGTCAAGTTTCCCTATTATGGGATGAATCGCTCCCCTCCCCTCCTCTCCAAAAAGAATTCATATGTTGAACTCCTAACTCCCAGTACCTTAGAATGTGACTGTATTTGGAGTTAGTCTTTAAAGAGATAATTAAGTTCGAATGAGGTCAGTTGGACTTAATTCAATATGATTGGTGTCTTTATAAGAAGTGAAGATAAGGACACAGACATACACAGAGGGAAGACCATGTGAAGACTCATGGAGAAGATGCCCATCTATAAGCCAAGGAGATCAACTCTACCAATCCCTTGGCCTTGGATTTCTAGCCTCCAGAATTGTAAGAAAATAAATTACTGTTGTTTAAGCCACAGCCCTAAGCAAACCAATACTACAGTCCTGTGTTCTTTTGAAATAAGTCACTATATGCAACCCACACTTAGAGTGGGGAGTTATGCTCCACTTCTTTGAGAGAAGTAGCTGCATAAATTACTTAGAATCCTTCTGCTTGGAAGATTTGTCTCATCTCCTTCATGTATTCATTCATTCAATCATCTCTTTATATCATTAAGAATTCATGGATATTTTATACTTTGGGTTATAATCCAGTACTACTTCGTTTTTTTGCTCAAGTTGTTGAAATTTTTAGCCACTGGGAGCTTTTTCAATTGGCTCCTATGTCCCTGTGACTTACCTTTATCTTTATGTGCACTTTGTCTTATTTCATTTTTTCAGTACTCCCTTCCTTTCTAGCACTATTGGACATTCCAGGCTTATCTTGTGTATTTCAAGATACTCAGTTCCAGAATCAACCATTTCCCGGGAGCCTTTCATTGGAAAATGCTATTACAAACCAAGATTTAGGCCTTGCTGCTCTAGGTTTCTCAGCTACAGAGCAAGGTTTGTGCATATGGTAACCTGTATGTGCATATGGTAACCTGTGTATGTACAAATATCTATAAATATTTCTATATGTAGCCACCTGTGTCTATGTTAAGGTAAATATGAGTTTACACTGATGTCTTTAAATATTACCATACATATCACTCTAGCCTCCTCCCCTCCTCCCCTTACTTTCTGTAAACTCTCACTCCAATGGTGTGACACCTATGCCTATCTTTTTTTTTTTTTTTTTTGCCAGGGTCTCCCTCTGTTGCCCAAGCTGCAGTGCAGTGGCACAATTACAGCTCACCACAGCCTTAACCTCCTATGCTCAGGTGATCTGTCTTAGCCTCCTGAGTAGCTGGGATTAGATGCGAGCCATCATTCTCAGATAATTTTTGTATTGCTTGTAGAATGATGTCTTGCTATGTTGCCCAGGCTGGTCTCAAACTACTGAACTCAGGAAACCATCCCACTTCAGCCTTCCAAAGTGCTGGGATTATAGGTGTGAGGTACCACACCCAACCTTTAGCTTATCATTTGTAGTTAGTAAACACAGGACAATTTTTTCTTCTTTCTTTCTTTTTTGTTTTTTAGCATGATAAAGAATCAAACAAGGGACAATTTTTACATGAATTGTTATTGAAGGGATCAAACTAGATAAATGAGAAAGTGTATTGGAAACTGGACTGTGGTATACAATTTTAAGATATTATTAATCAAACTTTTAGTCCTACCTCTCTCTCTGCATATTCACTCTGTGCCATGGACTTCCCAATTCTGTCATGTTGCAGGATCCAATGGAAGCTGAATCAAGAATTGAGTGACTTCTGAAAGAGTGTTTTGATGGGGAACAAAATTAGCTTAGGGGTCAGCCAGAAAGGATAACTCAAAAGATTAGGACTGCAAGAATGTATTGGCATATTTTGGTATACAGGACTACCTGGCTGTATAGTTTTAAAGCCTCTTTTTAGTGATTTAAGGCATGTCAAGTCAGAATAAATAAGGAGGTATTGGATTCTTACAACTCTCTAAAGTTCTCACACACTAAAGTAGACTGACAGTACTATAGTGTTATATTGAAAGGGCATAAGGAAGGTCTGACATCTGTCATATTTGTGTTTGCATGTCATCTTTTCTATATTTGGTGGGAAATTTCTACACTATTCCTTCTTTCTGATAGAGAAATCAAGCTCAAATTCTGTCTCTTTTATAGCTCAGGTGTAGTCATATGGTCTAGGCTCCAACAGTTGGATTCTTCTGCATGAGTCTTGGGATTCAAAAATGAGTAAATGTGAGGAAACAGTCTCTGCCCAGAACTTCCATTTGCCAATAAACATACCTGCAGAGATGGGGGCAAGTTTGGAGGATACCAGTGGTTGCGTCAAAGTTGGGTTCCTGACTTATCATGTTTGGTGGTGGTGACAGCAGCAACAGCAACAGTTTCCATAATCAGACTACTGCTGTAACATGTTTCTGGGGTCTCTCCAGGAAGATTTACATCAAGACTGTTACTCTAGGCTTTCCGACAAATTTGTAAGTAATCTCTTTTCTGATTAAATGAGCCAGAATTATATATTTGTGATTAAGAACTCTGACCATTATAGAATGGTATAGTAAGGGTAGATGGAAAGACTACAATCTCAAGAATACAGTTTTTTCAGAAAATATTTATTAGGTATTTACTATGGCCAGGCACTTGGCTCAGTGCTGTGGCAAAATATTAAGATACCTGTCCTGTAAGGGAGGTTAACTGAATGATGATACTTAAAATGCTTTGTGAGGCCAGGCTCGGTGGTTCAGCCTGTAATCCCACGCTTTGGGAGGCCGAGGTGAGTGGATTACCTGAGCTCGCGGGTTCGTGACCCGCCCGGGCAACTTGGCGAGACCCCATCTCTACAATAAATCAAAAAATTAGCTGGGTGTGGTAGTGCGTGCCTGTAATTCCGACTACTTGGAAGGCTGAGGTGGAAGGTTCGCCGGAGCCCAACAGGTCGAGGCTGCAGTGGCCGAAAACAGCCACTGCACTCCAGTCTGGGTGACAGAGTGAGACTCTGTCTCAAAAAACATCAGAGGACCGAACAATTAGTGTGGTGTGGGGGAGGGGAACATTCAGCTTTCACAAAGGTGATATTCCAATTAAGTTTAAAATATAAGTAGTAGTGTATAAGCAGATATCAACAACAAACAGCAAATTGAGGAAAGATCTTTATGATGCATCTAACTATCAAAGAATTTTTTAGATAAAGAACTTCCTTTGAACTTTACTACAAGACTACAGTAATCAAAACAGCCTGGTACTGGTACAAGTATAGGCTCATAGACCTATGGAACAGGACAGAGATTCCTGAAGTAAAAACATGGTCTGTTATCCAATGCATCTTCAACAAAGCCACCAACAACCACTGGGGAAAGGAGACCATATCTAGCACATGGTACTGGGAAAACTGGCTGACCACATGCAGAAAAATGAAACTGGACCCCTACTTATCACCATATAAAAAAACCCCAGCTCTAAATGGATGAAAGACCTAAGCGTAAAACCTCAAACTATATGAATCCTGCAAGAAAACATAGGAAACAACTCTTATGCACATCAGAGTAAACAACCAATTCTTGACAAAATCCCTAAAAGCAAATATCATAAAAGCTAAGACAGACAACTGTGATCTTATCAAACTGAAAAGCTCTTGCACAGCAAAAGAAACCATCAAGAGAGTGGGGAGGCAACCCACAGAATGGGAAAAATATTCGCAAATTATGTATCTGAAAAAGGTCTAACATCCAGGATCTATAAAGAACTCAAACAAGCTGAAAGGAAAAAAACAAACAACGCTATTAAAAAAGTGAGCAAAGGACATGAATAGACACTTTTCAAAAGAAGACATACAAGCAGCCAACAGATACATAAAAAAATCCTCAGCCTCACTAATCATCAGGTAAATGCAAATCGAAACTACAATAAGATACCACCTAATTCTAGTAAGGATTGCCATCATTAATAAATCGAAAAACAAGAGATGCTGGCATGGGTGCAGAGAAAAAGGGACACTTCTACACTGTTGACAGGAATGAAAACTAGTTCAACCTCTATGGAAAGCAGGCATTTCCTAAAAGAGCTAAAAATTGACCTTCCATACAATCCAGCAATCCCTCTTCTACAAATATACCTAGAGAAACTCAAATCATTCTACAAAAAAAGACACCTGCACACACATGTTTTTTGCTGTACTATTCACAATAGCAAAACATGGAACCAACCCTATTGCCCTTCAAAAGTGGACTGGATAAAGAAAATGTGGACATATACATGATGGAGTATTACACAGCCAATCAAGAAGAACAAAATCATGAACTTTGTAGCAAATTGGATGGAGTTGGAGACCATCATACCTAATGATTTATCACGGAAACAAAGAACTGAATACTGCATGTTCTCACTCATAGTGGGACCTGAACATTAATCACAGTAACACAAGGGAGGAATCAGCAGTCGCTGGACACTGCCAGAGGAGGGAGGGAAGGAGAGGGGACACATAACAACACAAAGGTACCTGGTCCCAAACCAGGGTAACTGAGGGCCAGTTGAAGGCCCAAACTTCACCTGCATACAGCCTGCTTGTGTAATTAATCCTTATCTGTATCTCACATCTCTATAATAAAATAAAATGAATTTTATAAAAACCATGCTTGGTGGCTTGGCCTGTAATCCCAGCACTTTGGGAGGCTGAGGTGAGTGGATTGCCTGAGCCTGCGGGTTCAAGACCAGCCCGGGCAACTTGGCGAGACCTCATCTCTACAATAAATCAAAAATTAACTGGATGTGGTAGCGCATGCCCGTAGTTCCAGCTACTTGGAAAGCTGAGGCGGAAGGATCGCTGGAGCACAGCAGGTCAACGCCGGGGTGGCCATGAGTATGCCACTGCACTCCAGCCTGGGTGATGAAGTGAGACTCCAACTCAAAAAAAAAAAGAAATTCCACTTTTTCTAGGGAACCTGACCTGAGATATACGCAAGAAACAATGGCTTCCACACATGGAATCCAGAAAATGATGGATTCAGTTGAGAAGAGCAACCAAGTCCTGATACAACAGCTATGCACTAAGATAATAAGCCAATGGCATCACTGATCATTTGGCGAGAGCAGTTTCAATACAAAAGAAATGTATGGGCATGGGGCAGAGGAATATAAGAGCAATAACAAGAAACTCAAGATAAATTAGTAGTGAGGACATAGTTCTTTTGAGAGATCTGAGGTATACAAAAAGATGTTGAAAGAAGTTTTCGGTTTTGCTTTTAAAGGTAGGAAACATTTAGTTCTGGTTATAGGCAAAACAAAAAGTATGAAAGAAAAACCAAAGATGCAGAGGAGGCTAGAGGGCAAGAACTGGAATGATCGGCCTTGGCATGTCTTTCTAAGAGTCAGCAGGCGAGTGACTGGAGGCCAGGTGGGGAAAAGGGACCCTGGAAGATAGTGCCTGTGAAATGACCTCAGTCCTATCTATGAGGTCATTTTCAAGAGCGTATAAGGGAAGAAGGAGCAGATTTGAGGAGTGTGCTGATGGCTCAGAGATCTTAACAATTTTGTGAAAGTGTGTACTACATTAACAGATCCAGGGAGGATCTCAAAATTTAAGAGAGCTTTTCTGTTTGTTTGTTTGTTTGTTTGTTTTCTGGTAGTTGTCTCCATAACTCTCAATAGTATTTTATGCCACTGTTTCTTGCTTTCTTCATTTAACTTTAGATATAAATTCGTGGCTTTCCAGCTTGACAGTTGAGAATTTAACTCACAAGACTTCCCACCCCCACTCTTTCCCACCCTCCTTCTCCTATCACGATATCTCTACTTTTGATTTCTTTGTAGGCTTCCTTTACAATGTTTAATAATACAGTTTCAGCTTTATTTCTTATACCATTAGCTGTAGACAGTACTTCTTGGTCCTCTACTGTGTAAGATGGCAATATTAACACCGTTGTCAGTTCCTTTGACTCTCTTCCCAATTTTTTTCATTACATTACCAAGGCTGATGACATTGGCATCCTATTTTATAATAAGTATTAGTAATTCTCCCAACTTTACAGTTCACTTCAGACCAGAGTTTAGGCTATGATCATATTTCCTTATGTAATATTTTGCTTTTCCTAGTGTTTCTAATTACTTTTTCCCCTTGTACTTTTGGCCTTTATCATAGCCACATTTATTGGAATATCTTGTCATATCAAGTACCTATAGAATCTTCCTTTTGCTACAGAAATCTCTCCCTAGAGGCTGCTTCTCTCTTGCTTGGATCTTGTACATACACACTTCCACAAGATTGTAAAGACCCTTCTGAGCCATCAGCACACTTCTCAAACCTGCTCCCTCTTCCCTTATACCCTCCTAGAAAATGACCTCATAGATAGGACTGATAGATAGGCCTTTCCTCAGGTCCAGCTCTTCTCACTGCTTTGCTGCACACCACATGATTATCGTTTTATTGAAACTTTTTCTTCCCTTTGCTCTGGCATTTTGATCTCCCATGGGAATGTGAATATGTTGCAGTCAGCTGGCAATATTGTAACAGAATGTGTTCAAAATGTGAAACACATACAATGAATAGTTCTTTAAAGTTTACATATAAATGTATAAGAATATAAGCTTGGCAGGAGTAACACTATATAGGACCATCTTAGATTATCCTGGATGGCAACTCTTGAGCCATAGCCTTAACGCATACACAGGTGTTCAAGTCAGATGTTGTATAATCAGCAGTAACTGGCAATTTCTAAAAAAAAAAAAAATAATAATGTCTTTAATCTTTCTTTTAGCAAGTACATGTATTGGGATTGCAGCTTTTCATAGTGTTGACAATAAAGTGGTTGAGAACTACAGAAGATATGAAAGCTTAGCATTCAGTCACTTATAGGCTTATCTGCCCACTTGTGTCACTGCCTCCGGTCTTTATCCTTAAATTAAAATACTTCATAGTGGTACTTTCTGCAATAAGTCAAACAACTGGCAACTGACATTTATACAAATACTACCCTTTACAGATGTAGAAAAGCAAAAGCCTGCAATACACAAATCAGCCTAAGTAATTGGTAATAGGATAGGCAGGAGTCTCTGAAATCAGATACAGAATGCTTGCAAGGTTTTATGATCACAAACAAGAGCAGAGAAGCCATGAACACTTGCTATGTCCTGGCCATGGAAAATCAGGTATACCAATTTCAGAGAGGTGTAAAGTGTACGAAAGCAAAGCTCTTTGACAACATTTCTTCATTCACAGAAACAATGAGTATAAGGGCCTAGACCCAAATTAAATATCTCTGCACCCAGATCCTTAATCTGGTTTTCCATTTACATTTCCAATCCAATATTTCATTTCAACAAGTCTTTGAGTTTGTATAAGTTCTGACAATTAAGATTGCGAACTCACCCTAGAAAAAGGACTACATAGTTCATTGCTGAATATCACTATGGTCACCTTCGAAGTACTCCCCTTGGGAAACTATGCACCAATGCCAATGCCCAGTCTATCCATCAAAGCAATTTTGAGACTTTTTTTGGGGAATGGCCAACAGAGTTGTTGTTGTATTTCTCTTGATATCCTGAAAGTCATCAAGATGTTTTCCTTTCAATATTTCCTTTGTCTTCAGGTAATGAAATAAGTCATGACCAGATCAGGGAGTAGGGAAGGTGTTCTATACAGTTATTTGTTAACTGGCTAAAAACTCTCTTACAGACAGACAGTGCTCTGTGAGCTGGTGCATTGCTGTGATGCAAGAGATCCTTCAGGAACATTTTTGCACACAACTTTCTCATCCCAAGATTTTCAGATAAGCTTTTTCTAACTCTCTATCAATGTTTATTTTGTCTGCTATGCTTCTCACAGTCAACATATTGATGCACAATTTGATGAATTTTCACAATGTCTTTGTCAGTTCAGTGATGCTTTCTCTCCTCTCAGAAAAACACTTAATTCATTTGTACACTGCCATTTTCTTCATGGCATTATCCCTATAAACTTGAACTTACATGTCCCTGATTTCACTCCCACTCTTGCCAAGTTTAACAATTAATTTAATGTGTTTGTTGCTTTAATTTTGACATTCTCGGATGGCAGACAAAAACATGCAGCAATAACAAATGCCACTCAGCAAGACACTGCCACACATCAACATGAGCACAGTTGTGAGATATTGATATTCCAAGGTTATGAAACCTTAGCATGTTGTTTGTACAGTGCTGCCAACAGAAGTGCACAGTGGCAAGTTCTCAAACTTAATTGTCAGGCCTCGTACAATCTGTTTCTAAGAATACAATAATGAGTTAGGGTCCCCTCTAAGGAAATTAGGAGAACTGAGATGAGGGACATAAGAAAGAGCCAGAGACACTATGAACCAGGGGAAGTATTTAATGAACACGTGTAGGAATGAACTTCAAGGGTTTTAGAGGTTATACATGATTAAGTTTTTTTAAAAATCACTGTGGCTGCTACATTAAGAATGGAAGTAGGGGGAGCCAGAACATAGACAAGGGATAAGGTAAGGAGCAGGAGTGGAAAATGATGTGTTAGGAGCCAGAGCAGTTGTCCAGGTAAGAAACATTAGTGGTATTGGGTATGGGGCCAGCACTGGAGAGGAATGGACAAATGTAGTGTATTTTGGTGACTGGGGGAGGAATTGAGGATGACTCCAAGGGTGATCTGGGTACCTGAGTGGGTGAATGCATGGTGGTATCTTATCTTTTTCTCTGTTGAAGACTGGAAGAAAGAACAGGTTTCAGGGAGAAAAGTCAAGGGTTCCTTCACATGACATGTTCTCCAACCAAACTTCCATATACAGATCCACATTTTCCCAACTTCTTGCCTTTTTAAAAATAACATTCTCCCTACCGAACATGCCCTTTTTCCTCCCTTTTGACCCACCCATCCCTAGCAACCCATCTTTCAAAGCTGCCTCTAAAACTCTCCCCTGATTGACTCCTCATCCCTCTGATCTCCTAAGTTAAATAACTCATTCCTCTGAACTTCCTGGAACTTTATATCTACCTCTCTTTTTTCTACATTGCATTAAATAATATACATACAATAAGTCCTTTTTTTTTTTTTTTTTGAGTTGGAGAACTTTGTCGCACAGATTGGAGTGCAGTGGCACACTCCTGGTCATCGCAGCCTCAACCTTCTGGGCTCTGGCGATCCTTGTGCCTCAGCCTTCCAAGTACCTGGAACTACAGGTGCATGCTACCATGCCCAACTAGTTTTTGCTTTATTGTGGAGATTAGGTCTTGCCAAGTTGCCCGGGTGGGTCTTGAACCCGCGGGCTCAGGCAATTCACTTGCCTCGGCCTCCCAAAGTGCTGGCATTACAGGCTGAGCCACCGAGCCCAGTCTAGTCCTCTCTTAAGGTTGTCCATAGGTTCTTGGAATCTGTGACTTTAAGAGAAACAACACATAATGAAACCCATTTTACCATGGGCTAATTGATATAAACAAGAGTTAAGTTCCTATGGCATATTTCTGGTCCCCAAAACACTTCTAATATTAAACATTGAAATAAATGTGAGATATACATACATTTAAGAAAGATTAACAAAATTAAGTAAGATAATTATTTATCCAGTTATTCCAACTCATAGGCATGGGTGGCCAGAGCCTATGCTGGCAGCTCACAGCACACTCATACCCACACCCACACCCACACTCATTCAGACTGAGACATGCTAATTAACCTAACATGTACATCTTTGGGATGTGGGAGGAACCTGGGGTATCCAGAGAGAACCCACACAGACATAGGGAGAACTTGCTAACTCCACACAGACAGTGGCCTTGGCAGGAAATTGATTTTTTTTTCTCTCATCATTATTACAAAACAATGTTGAACAAAATGAAGTTATTTGAGGACATGCTGTGTGTGTGTGTGTGTATATATATATATAGAGAGAGAGAGCTATCTCAGAATGTAAGCTGTTTGTCTCATCTACTTTTTTTTATTTTAAAGTTTTGTTTTTAAATAGTGACAGGGTCTCGTTGTGTTGCCTAGGCTGGTCTCAAACTCCTGGACTCAAGCGATTCTCCTGCCTCAGCTTCCCAAAGTGCTGGGATTACAGATGTAAGCCACTGCGCCCAGCCTCGGCTATCTTTTTATATTCAATAGTATTGTACTACAGTGTTTTTACTGATACAAATATTCTTACATATTTATGGGGTACATGTGATAGTAAATGCTTAGAAAATATAATAATCAAGTCAGGGTATTTGAGGTGTCCATTACCTCAAGTAGTGATCATTTCTATGGGTTGAGAACATTTCAAGTTCTCTTTTCCAGGTATTTTGGAATAGACAATAGATTGTTGTTGACTGTAGTCACCATACTCTGCTATTGAACATTAGAGCTTATTCCTTGTATCTGCAGGTTTGAACACATTAACCAACCTCTCTTTACCACACCCTCTCCCACCCATACATCCTTCCAAGTCTCTGGTTTCTATCATTCTACTCTCTACCTCATGCAATCAAATTTTAGTTCCCAAATATAAGTGAGAACATGCGATATTTGTCCTTCTGTACCTGGCTTATTTCACTTAACATAATGACCTCCAGTTCCATCCACGTTACTGCAAATGATGGGATTTCATTCTTTTATCTGACTGAAGAGTACTGTGTATATATGCCACCTTTTCTTTATCAATTTGCTCATTGGTAGACACGGGTTGATTCCAACTTTGCTATTGTAAATAATGCTGTAATAAACATGAGAGTGTGCCAGACTCGGTGGCTCAGCCTGTAATCCCAGCACTTTGGGAGGCCGAGACGGGTGGACTGCCTGAGCCCTCAGGGGTTCAAGACTCGCCCAGGCAACTGGGTGAGACCTTGTCTCTACAATAAATCAAAAATTAGCCAGGCGTGATAGTGTGTGCCTGTAGTTCCAGCTACTTAGAAGGCTGAGGCGGAAGGATTGCCGGAGCCCAGCAGGTCGAAGCTGCGGTGGCCGGGCGCGTGCCACTGCTCTCCAGTCTGGGCGACAGAGTGAGACTCCGACTCAAAAACAAAAACAAAAACAAAACAAAAAAACATGAGAGTGCAGATATCCCTTTGACATATTGATTTCCTTTCCTTTGGATAAATACCCAGAAGTGGGATTGCTGGATTTTATGGCAGTTCTATTTTTAGTTTTTTGAGAAATCTCTATACTGGTTTCCACAGTAATTGTACTAATTTACACCTAGTGTGTAAGTGTTCCTATTTCTCCATATCCTTGCCAATATCCATCAATACCTGTTTTTTGTCTTTTTGATCAAAGTCATTTTAACTGGGGTAAGATGATATCTCATTGCTGTCTTGATTTGTGTATTCCTGACTAGTGACATTGAACATTTTTTTCATATACACATTGGCTATTTGTATTTCTTCTTTTGAGAAATGCCTATTCATGTCCTTTGCCCACTTAAAAAACTGTTTTTGTTTTAAAGATATGGGGTACAATTCAGGGTTAGGTATACATATGTTTATTATGCAGGTACCCGTGTTGATGAGGTATGTCCCCACTCCCCTGGCAGTCTTCCACTACTGCCAATTCCACCCCCACCCTCCCCTGGCAGTTTCCCACTACTGCCAATCCTTTTCTTATGTATTAATGATAGTTGTTCAAGGTCCTCTTATGAGAATAGGTAATACTTGGTTATTTGTTTTGTGATAGATCACTCAGTATTATAGTCTCTAAGTCCATCCAAGTTGCTGCAAAGTTCATAATTTTGTCCTTCTTTATGGCTGTGTAATATTCCGCCGTGTGTATGTACTGCGTTTTTTAAAACCCAGTCCTCTTTTGATAGGCAGCATGGTTGGTTCCATGTTTTTGTTATTGTGAATAATCTTTGCCTACTTTTTAATGTAATTATTTGGAATTGTGCTGTTGAGTTGTTTGAGTATGTCTGTGATTTCCTCAGTGACTTAGGGTGCAGCTGCTAGTGGAACTCTAGTGAAGTTTTGATGGAGATGGGGACACCAGGTGTGCCTGTCCTTGGGCCCGAGTGGTGACAGAGGTAGGCTGAGCATATCCTTGGGCCCCAAGGCAGTGTATGCTGGCAGCAGCGTTACTGGGTCCAGGTAGGCTGATTCCTGGGCCCCCAGGCAGCTTGCTTGGATGCCAGTAGTGGTAGCCATGGGCTGGGCCATAGTTGGGTTCTCAGGCTCCTAGGCAGCAGGTATGGCATGGGCTATGACAATAGCAGTGGTGAAACTAACTGCTTGGCCACAATAGTCTACACGGGTGTTGGCAGTAGCTGCAATGGGTTGGGTGGGCAAGTCCCAAGGTCCACAGGTGGCATAAGCAGGGGGGTACCCGCTGTGGTGGTAGCAACAGGTTGGGGGGCCTGACCTCATGCCCCCGAGAGGAGTGCTCAGGTACCAAAAGTGGTTTACTGGGCAGGGCGGTCCCCAGCCCCCAGGACGGTGTGCTTGAATGGAGCCAGGACCATGGGTCCTCAAGGACCCCTGGTGGCATGTGCAGACACTGACCGTGGTAGGCAGGGGTGAGTTTATCCCCAGGCCCAAAGCAAAATGTTCGGGTGCCAAGGGCAGCGGCTGCGCTGTCCTGCTACTGAGAGGGCAGGGTTGATCAGTTGCAGCAGCCATATGCAGGCGCCTGAGAGCACACATTTTGCTTGTGCTTTGGCCCCAGCCGCGCAGCCTGCAGTTGCGCCTGCTACAGGCGGGGGAGTTTGCCTCGGGACTCGTGAAAATACACAGCAGTTTTGCTAATGGGGTCAGCGGGGTCTTTGCCAGTAGTGCGTGCTTCAGCACTGGAGGTAGGAGCCAGCCTCAGCCTCGGCGGTGGTTGCTGGTAGAGAATGTCAGTGGGACTCTAGAGATGTGGAGATGCAAGTGCTATTAGTTCCCTGGGCAGGATGCAGTCTGGTGCGGCTACGCTCTCGATATGGCACCTTGAAGCTGTTTAAGGGCCTGGAGGTGTGTGGAACTCAGCACGAGCTCCCTCTCTGGAGCAACGCCTTGGCTCGGTCTCCAGGCGGCTCCCTGTGGTAGTCTCAGGGTCCGCATGAGTCTAGGAACTTTGCCATGGCTAGGATGCAGGAGTTACAAGTGGGAATGGGGGCTGCTGGGGTTACTCACTCACCCTTTTGCTGCATTTGGAAGCCTCTACAGGCTCCCAGCATATCCCAGCCAAACAGGCTGTCTCCCTTACCTCTCCTTCCTTGCTTTAAGGGTTTGCTGCCACTTCTGTTTAACTAGAGTGTTCTCTTAATTTATCCGAGGTGGGATTACTATTTTAGTTCTGTATGGAAGAGGCAAGTAGCAGATGTCTCTAGTCAGCCATCTTGAAGGCCCTCCTCTGTATTAGTGTTTTACACATTCGATGGAAGAGACTCAAAATCTGCAAATGTTTAATCCTGAGTGCAAAACCTTTACAAATGAACAAGACTGCTAGAACTCCATTAACACATTATTGAAATGAAAACAAAATCTAAGACTATAATATCAATTTCTTCTTGCATACAGTAGTAGCTGAAATCTAGAGACCAATTTGAGAAAAGATATACTGAAAAACAATATCCCTTAAATAAGACAAAACTGCAAATTAAATCCATAGAAATTAGGTAGATCCGTTTATTTTTTGTATATTTCACAAGTTTAATTTTGGAAGAGCTATTCAACATATTTCAGCATTAACTGCCAACTCTCTAGACATGTTTAACAAAAAGGCATTCCTCTTGACCCTTTTAATACAGTGTCCTATTGCATCACAAATGCTAGAGATGCAGTAACAGATTTGAGGACATAATATTAAGGAAGTGAGATGTTTTCTTCCAGCTGCTATATAGTTGATAAGTAACATAAAACAATACATTAATGGCTATCATGACCAGTGATTTGCAGAATAAAACCAGTAGGCCTACCTACTTAGAATGCCGGAACTAGTAAAACTGTATTAGAATCAGTGTTTTTATCCTTAGATTAACAATGACTGAGATTTCTTTGATCCCAATTTTACAAGGCCTGGTGAGAGTTGAGGGGAGGAGATATAGGGGAAGACAGGCAGTGCATGTGAGTTAGAGTTGGAACAGTGGCTCACGTTGGTCATTATTCAGATTGTGATATTATTTTAGAAAATTAAAAATGTGCCCTAAATTGTGGCATGTTGGAAAGGATATTTAAGAATAATCAGTGCAAAATGCCATTTAATGAGTGCCATCAGTGAGCTCTTATAAGGAATTATCAGAGTTGGGGGGTGGTGAGGCAAGAGATGGTGAAAGAAGTTAAATGAAAAGTGGAAAAAAATGTTTAAAAGTTGGGGGATGTGAAAAGGCCAATGGAGAAACTGCTCAGAAGTGCTCTTCCACAGGCCACCTGCTCCTGACCACCAAACACCAATTTTAGAGCTCAATTTGGATACAGTAGTAGTCCCTCCACCATCTGTAGTTTCACTTTCCATGGTTTGTTACCTACAGTAAACTGTTTGACAATATCACATGGAAAATTCCAGAAGTAAAAAATTCCTAGTGTTAAACTACATGCTGTTCCAAGTAGTGTGATGAAATCTCTGTCCTTGCTGGGATGTGAATCATCACTTTGTTCATAGAATCCATAAGCTACTTGCTCATTAGTCACTTAGTAGCCATCTTGGTTGTCAGATTGAAAAAACACAGCATATCAAGGGTTTGGTACCATCTGAGGTTTTGGGCATCCACTGGAAGTCTTGGAATACATACCCCCTGGGTAAGGTGGGACTACTGTATTACGTTTCGGCTGTGAAAAAGCTTCACTAATTTGGATTGAGAAATACAAGCCTGATTTAGTAAAAAGTATCCATAAATATTCAGAGGTATTTTGTTTCATCAAGTAAAAAGAGCAACTAATTCCAACTGTTGAAGTAGTATCAAGTAGAGGCTTTGCCAGGCTTGCCATGATGAACGGTTAAGACATATTTTAAGGTCAACAGCACGAGACTATTGAATAACTTGTATACTACAAACATGATCCTTCCAGTTCACTGAAATAATCCAACAATCCTTATTATCCCAATTTGTCAAGAACTGTAATTATTTCAGACAGATGTTATTAATGTTTCTCAAAACTGTACTATCAAAAGTGGGAGCTACTGGACATAAAACAGGTAATTTATTTTAGACTTTAGCCAGTTTTCATGAAGTATTCGTTACCTCTAATTTCAGCTTACTCTAACACTGATTTATGATAAACAGGACAATTATTAAAATCAGTTGTTTCTTAGGCTACAATTTTGAAATCACAGAAATGCAGTTAAGCACATCGTCAAAATCTGCACTCAACTGATGATCAAACAGCCTGCAAGTATGTCCTCAACAAACTAAGCTTTGGGGAAGAACAAAAAGGGAAAAATCTAAAACCTCTCTATCCTAAGCACCAATAATGGAGGCTAAGCAATTTTACCTGCAAATCCTTCATGACAGCTCTTTCCTAATGAAAAATCCTGAGGTTTAAGCACTGTGACTTTATAGAAGGCAGGTTGGCTTAATGAGGAAATTTATTTTTAATAAAAAAGATAATCAGCAATATTTTATTTTGGGCACTTACTCAGCATTTCACGATCCTCAATAAGTTTTGAGGTAGATCAAATATTTTTAACAGTATATTTGAAAACAAAAATTAAGGAGATGTTATGTTACTTGTCCCAAACCGCAGGAGGAGCCCTATCACAGACAGGAATAACATGGTCTCTCTAATCTTTCCGATTAATTTTCTTTGATGTGTGAATTTAATGGTGATAGCTTGCAAATATTCATGAGTGTAAAAGACTAGATAGAATTCTACTTTGGGATATTTTTTAATTCTTAAAAGTTGATTCCATAATGAGTATACACATTGTGGAATAACCTAGTTGCTCTCATTACAAATATATACATAACTGATCCTTACAATTACAAATGAGCACAGTACTGATTTTGCTGCTTTTCTGTCTTTTGGGGTGGGTAGAGCAGGAGCTTTCCTCAGAGCACTAGGTAGCCTTTAAGTGAAGGTGCTATGTTCAAGGCACCATCTACTATGATTTGGAAATCATAGGAAAGCAGACACAGAATTGGAACCAATATCCTGAAAAGATGTCTGGATCCAAAAAAGGGGAGGCTCTGTACAAGTCAAAAAACCTGTCCCAATAGTCTATTAAGGTTCTAGTTAGATAAATTACAAGTAAAATTAAGTCGATATTTTATGATAGTGACACCTATTGAAGCCAATACCTATTTTAAATATTAATAAGTTTTGTCATGTAAATTACTCTAATTGTCACAAGCCTAATTCACTTAGCTCGCCATAATTACTTAAAATTATTTACCAAAATTCAGCTCATTTTGACACACGTTCTTGGGCCACTCTTTGAACTATTTGTTTCATTATAAAGTTCCTTTTATTTAAACAACTCTCAAATATTAGTAATAATAAAAAATTAAGAGTGGTTAATTAACAGATGAGAAGTTAGAAGGAAAACACCAGTATTGTGTTATAAATTACAGCATTCAGCAGAGCAAATTTAAAGAGTAAGGATATGGACATCTATGCTCCATATAGACCAAACACACCAATAGAATGGTAATCAAAGAAGCAAAAACAACAAAAAACCCCAAAAGGCAGGGGGGTGCACAGAAGGCAGAATACTGAAGTCTTTTACACTAGTGTCTCCAAAGTTGAGTGTGGAAGTAAAAAGTTTCTACATTTAAAAAGTTTATATAAATTATATGAATTGCAATTTTCATAAAAGTCAAAATGAAAAGTTCTGCATAGGACAAAAGATATGCCTAAGCAACATATCATATTTGCACAAGGCCACTGAATGTCATGGATATTAGTAACAAATGAAAACCTTAAGTCTATGACAGACTAAACAAAGATTTCAGTTTGGTATTCTATAAGCCCGAGATTATAAACTATTCTTATACAAATGCTGTAAAGATATAGTTTTGTGTAGGAACTCTTGTGCTTCTTATTGGCACATGATCTACTTTTTAATATGTGAAATTAATACAGACATTTGTGAGAGGTTGTGCAAAACTATTGTATTTACAAAAATGGCACAAAAGTGAATTCAACAGTCGATGCACATGCACACTTCATTCACATCTTCAGCAACAAAAGGTATTCTAACACTACAGAACTGAATAAGAATACTAGCTTCAACGGCAGCTGTTAAGCATTAGAGTCACATAAGTTACACCAGAATGGGCAAATATTGCCCAAGTAAAGTTCTACTGTTAAAGCTGAAACAGGTTTAAGGCCATTCAAGGTCAAGCAGAGATACAAATCTATTGGAGCCCCATCTATTTGTGTTTGATATAAATGACCTTTCTTCTAACTTGTGGTCTTAAACTTCTGTTTTACAAAATCCAGGATACAGAATAAATCAATACAATAGAGGTTATATTAAATAAGAGTCACATACAAAGCTATAATTAAGGTGAAGTAATGAAAGCCAAAACATTAAAAATGTTAAAACTTGCTTGTTACTTGTTGGAACCGGTACTACACTAGGAGTTAGATAATATATACAATTATTTTCAAGTAGATTACTTATGTTGCTCTAACATGTCCTTCCCATCAGTGCACTGTTAAACTAATCAAAAACTCTACACATGTATATCCCCTTACAATAGCAGTACACTACTGCTACCCGCAAAGCTGTCAGTTTCAAATGACTTAGTGAGTGAAAGGAAATAAGATGTAGATAAGTAACATATTAGGGAGAAATAATGGGAATTAGAAGATTCATGCAGTTCAGCTCTTTTAATCAGCCAGCCAGCTTGCTAGCAACAAGGGATGGTTTTCGTTGAGGAAGGTCTTGTGGAGTGGGAATGTGGTCACCAGTGACCTCCGTCTTATCAGGAGCTGCAGTAGGAAGTTGCTTGTTCTTCATTTTTGCTTTAGCCATGTTGTAATCGCCAGAATCAAAATATTTTTGCTACAAGAAAAAAAAAAAAAGAATTCAGATTACTGTTTAAAGCTTTCATAAGCAATTACACTGATTTAAGATGTAGACCTTGTTGCTCTTTTTTTTTTTTAGTTGCCCTTTCTTGCAGAAGGTATCCAAGGAAGTAAAAAATATTATAAAACGTAGATGTGACCCCGTCAGTATAAAATAAGCTGGGGTAAAAGTGTAAATGGAAATATCAATTAGATGAAATTGCTACACCTCTGTATTGAGTTCCAGCATAAGTCAACTGAGAGGTCAAAAGACCCCCTCTTTAGGTTTTCTTGAACCATTCTGTTTTTGACATCAAGCTATCTGGGAATAAAAAGTCTTAGACTCAGAGAGAAATAAAAACTTTTAATTTGCTAATGAAACAACCAGGCTGAAATTCTTGCTTAAATTATTTCATAAATAAAACACAGAATTCGCCAACTTGCATTTAGGAAGTTGCCACCCACCCCTACTCGATCCTACAGTTATTAAAACTATTAATATAGTTACCGGTATTCTGTCCATTAGGACAAGTGTTTCTGCAAGAATTCAAATCACATTTATCTGAGCAGTTCACTAAAATCAAAATTGTAAAAATAAAAATGTTAGAAAAAAAGAAAAAATAAACTCACTGGAAATTAACTATCACTTAGAATTTTAAAAACGCACATCCCTAATCTACACCTCCTCCATTTTTCCAATAACGACACTGAATAAGTACAACTATTGCTCTTTTTTTTTTAGTTGCTCTTTCTTATTAAAATACAAATTGTGATGCGTGCCAAAGATCAACATTAATACAATGAATCTACTTGTATCCCAGAGTCAAACAAATGAATCTGCCAGGTTCCGAGGTTACTCTTACTGAGTACCTGCTGTACATGAGGAACTATGTGTGAGATGGGATCAAAGACAAAGATGAACAGTCAAGTAAATCAACTATTATAATACTGTCTTAAGGACACAAGGTGCTTGAAGCAGGGGAATCTAACCTCAGTCTGAAGTTAGCAAAAGGAAATAACCCAGGTATAAATGAGGGCCTGGGCTGGGCCTGGTGGCTCACGCCAGTAATCTTAGGACTTTGGGATGCTGAGATGGGAGGATTGCTTGGGCCCAGGAGTTCAAGATCAACCTGGGCAACATAGTCAAACTTCATCTCTACAAAAACAAAACAAAAAAAATTAGCTGGGTGTGGAGGCACATGCCTGCAGTCCCAACTACTCTGGAGGCTGAGCCCAGGAGGTTGAGGCACTTTGATTGTGCTACTGCACTCCAGTCTGGGTGACAGAGTGAGAGCCTAACTCAAAAAAAAGAAATGGAAAGAAAGAAAGGAAATCCTGAAAGAAGGGTGAAAAGAAAAAAAAAATCCATAAACTTAAGGGAGATCTCATGCGGTAAAATGAAAGAGCTGGAAACACAGCTTAATATAAGACTGTCCACTGGCCCAGGGAAAGAATCTCATCAGCTGCCTCCCTCCAGGGACTATTCTTTGATAAGCTAGATCTGATCCATGGCCAAAGGATCTAAAGTTAGAAATTGCTTCTCATGTGTCACTATACATGTATCATACAGAGCAGTAACAAGGAAACTTGGACCAGGCTCGTTTACGCCTTGCTACAACTTCACTTCTTTATGATGTTTTTTAAAATGAACATAGAGGAAAAAAACCCATGTACTGTATTAAAGAGCTGCTTCTGAGTTTAGTAGCTTCTGTGGGAGAACAAAGTAGGCTGCCAAATTTCTTATTTTGTCACAAGCACAAAATGAGAAATTTAACAGCGCAAATTTTAGGCAGATTTCCCTCAATTCAATAAGCTCAATTTCTACTATAGTAAGCAAAAGTTTATCATAAGGGGATCTCACTTAACTGTAGATCAGGCTACTCTGCTTGGGGAGAAGAAATTAAATCTGTGTGCCTAGAGGTAAAAACTAATCAATGCTTAACAATTAGAACTGCCCTAAAAAGCATTAGGTTACCACAAAGGGCAGTGAATCCTCACATAGAGATTCTGCAAAGACAATGATACAACAAAGATGTCAAGAGAAAAAAGTGAATGCTTTTAGGTAGAAAAGTGAACTAGATCAATATTTCTCATATTAGGATTCACAAATGACGGTCTAAGAGGATGATACTAGTTGCCTTTAACAATTTTCTAAGTTTTGTGGGTTTTTAATAAAAATATTTAAAAATTAACAGAACATTTTGGATTATCAAGATGACAATGTTATAAAAGCTTCCACTGAAATTTATGGGTCATATTTACATCAGTACCTATAAATGCACTGACACTATTAAGTGATCACTTAAAGTGACAATGTTTAACTTTGAAGCCCTATTTCTTAAAACTGGATTCTCAGTTTTCTTGGGACCTCAAAAACTTCACGAATATGAAAAAATCATGGGCTACATTGCTTTTGACATCTTCTCAGCTCTGACAGTCTTTATAGTCACTGTGTACATGGTCACACAGTTAAAAACCTAATAATAACACATAAGATTAACCTCATAATAACAATAAGTATAATATAGTAAGGAAAATAATAACAATATCTAATCCAATCTTATCAAATGAAGGAACTGTTAAAGATGTTAAAGATGCAAAGCTTGCTAATCAGTGACCGAGGGAAACTAAAACCCAGAACTCTGTGATCCAGACTTTTAAAAAAATTAAACATAAGAACTTATTCACTGACATTCTGGTATAATACAGAATCATTCAAGAGCACGCTTTTCAAATTCTATGTATTTCTTGACTCGGTGGCATTTTCTTCATCCTCAACTATTTACATCTACAACACTAACTCCAAGATACAACTTAGATAAATTCTGACTTGAATATACTTGAAAAGTCATTAATAGTCAAAGCTAGAGGAAAATTACGATGACAATAGCCCCAATATCAGAAGAAAACCTATTAGCCTAAGTTAAGTTGGAAATTAGCAAAGGAAACATTACCTAAACACTAATAACCAGTCAATTCCTAAATTCAAATACGGCAAAGAAAATTATATATTTCATAACTAAGACACACCAGATAGGATCATTTTATTAGACTTGGTACATGTACATTCCACATAACTAGATGTATAATGAACATAGTCTTCATTTTGCTTTTTCTGTTTCCTCCCCTATATTATGATCTTTATATTTTTAAATAATCATATACTAATTATAATTACAATTATAACTGTTGACTTACTGCAATTTATTTAACTGTTTTTCTGCTGTTGAATAATGGTTCTGCTTCTAATTATAGTTAAAGCTGTAAGGACTATCTTCAAAATATATTTAAGTTTATATTGAATTATACTCTTAGAAATTATTCATTCAAACATGAACATTTTAATAAACCTTGATCATGCTCCCTTTCCAAAGTGAGAGTAATAATTATAAAAAGTTTAAACACAATAAAAAGCATACTGGTATTACTAAACTTCAATCTTACCAATAGGTATTATTTTAAATGTTTTTAATTTAGTTGTATATATATTATGTATTCATTTACATTTCACTGATTTCTATTTTAGATAAACATTTTTCTCTATGTTTAATAATTACATTTCATCCATTAAAATCCTTTATAAAGGGGCACCTTAGTATTTTTCTTGTGTACTTAAAAGTTCCCTCTGATATAGTATAGATATTAACTATCATTTTTGTAATAATTTCCCCACTTGAATATATCTCATGGTATAGGAGTTTTACATTTGTATACATTGTAGATAATTTTTCTTTGTCATCCTAATATTTCAAAGCTGTCAATGCTATTCTTTCAATAAGATTAAAAATACCATTCCGTTTTTTGTCACTTTAAAACATAATTTGTTAAAATATTATTTTGGGATTTGATTTATTTGGGAAACAATCCATATGTAACTATAGCTAACACACATGGACATGGTTTTGTAAGCAAGCAGCAAATACTAGTATAGTTAAGGATTTATTTAAGGAGAAACATGATCTGACATCTCATTCACAATACGCAATTCTCTTCCACAAATCTTATTTCATCCTTCCCTGTTCCCTGTAAAGAATTTAAATATGCTTAAGCTGAAGATGGAACTCTAATTTTTTACAGAATAAAGAAAGAGGTTAGAAGAGAAAACTTAAGGAACACATAGGCAGCATAATCTCAATTCAGATCTCATTACTGAGATAATGAAATCTACCTCAAAAAGCATGACAAATTTTTGAAAATGTTTCCAATAATTTGAACTACAAAAGTTACAATGTTAAAATTCTATGAGAAAAACTCTGACTGTGAAACATACTATATAAAGAAGATAGCAAAATGTGCTCACTTTATCCAAATAAAAAGCCTCTGGCTATTTTATAGGAATCATCTTTAAAGTAGATAAAATTTAAAATATGGTTAGAAGGATAAATACCAGGTAGTGGTTGCTTTTGGAGACGAAGGAAGGGGGTTATATATACACATACATGGTAAGTTTCAACTATATCTACAACATTTTCTTTCTTACAAAAATAAAACTGAAGTAAACATGGCAAAATATTAATATTAAATCTGGGTGGTAGGTACATTGGCTCTGTTATTATCATTATCTGTACTATTCTACACACTTGAAATAGTTTATAATTTAAAATGTTAAAGAGTTGTAGATTCTAATTATGCTTTTTAAAATAAAGAGTGTAAAATACCAGGGAAAAATTCATCATATAAGGACACACCTGACAAGGTACAGAACCATATACGCAGACACTCATTCCACAATCTCTGTAGGCACAGTGAGTTCATAGGGCTTAAACGTATGAAAAGATTACACACGAGAACTTACCCCTTTCTGTAATCGTTTCCTTAAGAAATCTGAACCTCCAGGCTTTTGTCCCAGATGAGGATACCTTGCTTTTAATTTTGCTTCTTCAGCTTTTTCTGGACTAGTCACTTTATCTTCCATTTCCTGAAATAATTTTAAATAAATTACTTCTCTATTACAACTCAGTTATTTAAAAGAATTCACCTTTTAAAATCTGGACTCTGATTTCAGTTGTCGAATGCAAAGTAACACAGCATCTAACTAAAAAATCAAGCACAGAAGCCTTTAAAACATCTCTATCTTGTTTTTCAAATGATCCATGTGATAACTCTATTATAGCTGTGATGCATGTGTAACACCCCACACACTGGATAAAAATACCAAGATAGCTCAGCTCTGAAGTCTTGCTTGCCATTACTTTCCAGTCATGTATAATACATTTATAGTTAGTCACCTTCTATGGAACTCTTCAGTTCTTTGCCTATTTTTAGAGAATTTTCCTGACACCGTTAAAATATAAAAATTCTTTTTGATCTCCTGTTTATCCAAAATTATATATAATGACATGCCTCAGATTCTTTATCAGAAATTAACAGCAGCCTTGAACAAATTAATATAAATGACGCTGATATTTGTAAAGGAGAGAAACATTATCTTTGCCAATCTTCACACCTGTACATATTGTTGCCTAATTTTTCGTCGTGTTTAAAATGACAAACTGTTCATGTCATAGATCCCATTCTTTAATGTATTAAAAACCAGTTTTCTGACAGGACTGTCGATTTCTTCAGCTTCTTCACTTTTTTTTTTTGAGTTGGAGTCTCACTCTGTCACCCAGGCTTGAGTGCAGTGGAACGCTCACGGTCATTGCAGCCTCAACCTGCTGGGCTCAGGTGATCCTTCCACGTCAGTCTTCCAAGTAGCTGGACTTACAGGCACATGCCACCACGCTGGCTAATTTTTAAATTTATTGTAGAGATGAGGTCTCGCCAAGTTGCCCAGGCTGGTCTTGAACCCCCCCCGTGGGCTCAGACAATCCTCTCACCTTGGCCTCCCGAAGTGCTAGGATTATAGGCATGAGCTACCATGCCCAGCCTAGCCTCTTCACTTTTAACTCCAATCTTGATTTAGTCTTTTTTCTTCCAAACTGTCATACGTTATAAGGAACCAGTGTTTATCACTTCATGACAAGGACTGCAGAAGAAAATCCAGAAAAAACTGTCCTAGGTGGGTAGGCCTGAGCAGCTGGCAAGGCACACTCTACCTAGTGAACTCATCTCTGCACACAAGATCAGCAAAATGACACACACCTGTATATCTTGAGTCCTCCAGGTTTTTTTGTTTTTTTGAGTTGAAGTCTCACTCTGTTGCCTCAGATTCTTTATCAGAAATTAACAGCAGCCTTGACCTGCTGGGCTCAGGTGATCCTTACGCCTGGCTAATTTTTTGATTTATTGCAGAGATGAGTTGCCAAGTTGCTCAGGCTGGTCTCGAACCCATGAGCTCAGGCACTCCTCTCACCTCAGCCTCCCAGAGTGCTGGGATTATAGGCGTGAGCCACTGCGCACAGCCTTCTTCCAGGTTTTTAATGAACAGTCAAAAACCAGAAATGTTAAACTCATAAATACCAAACCTACTGTTCTTGTTTAGCAAGCAATTAATTTTCCTATCTAGGAATTGGAAAAAAAAACCTTAATAATGTCTTTGTATATATTTTACTCAAATATATGTTCTATGTTTTATTCACTTTATAAATTGTCAATCTTCCTTCATCCCAAACAACTTCTTCATGTGTCATGCCTTCATTTTTAGTTCTAGAGAATTTTGGGGAAAAAGTTCTTGCTGTCAAATATATTTTGTTTTTGCTGTGGGGCCTCTTTTTCTAAGTATGCTCTTTCTGCTTCACAATGTTCCACTTTCCTCTTTTATGCTAAAGTTTCATACACCTATGTTAATTTTTGGTCTCTTTACAGTAGCCACATCACTTATTCACTTGAAGTACACAAAATTCAACTATGTGCACTCAGCTAGATATAGAGAATTTAAATAGTAGTGGTGATTCTGCCAGTAATTCCATTCAAGAAGGGCACGTCCCAGAGAAATCAAGTGTGAGGTATGTGATACAAACCTATCATTCCCACATTAGTCTCTTGCCCTTGGGCATCTTTCGGAGTTACCATGTTGTTTATCACTGCAATGCTTAAAAACTCAGCCACCCTACACCACAAGCCTGCTACCTTAGACGGCCCTCAACTGACGAATCACCCTAGTTAGCTGTTCGGCCATTGGACAAAAAAGTGACTATCTCCCCTACTGAGAATGGAAGAGACAGACTCCAATGTAATTATGCCTTCTCTGGGATTTTTTTCTTTTTCCTCTCTCTCTCTTTTTTTTGAGCCAGAGCCTCATTTTGTTGCCCAGGCTGAAGTGCAGTGACAAGTTCTTGGCTACTGAAGCCTTGACCTCCTGGGCTCAGAGGGTCCTTCTGTCTCCACCTTCCAAGTAGCTGGAACTAGAGGCACACGCCACCACACCCAGCTAATATTTTGATTGAAGTAGCAACAGTCTCCCCAAATTGCCCAGGCTGGTCTTGAATCCCTGGGCTCAGGCAACCCTCTCACCCCTGCCTCCCAAAATGCTGGGATTTCAGGCACGCGCCACCGTGCCTGGCCTCAAGGATTTCCTTCGAGGGTGATTTTAGATATACGTGAGTTGTTGCCTCACTAACTTTAGAATCAAACCCATGCAAGGTGTGACTACACCATGCTCATGACCGAAGCCAGAGAAATAACATCAATTTCACCGCACAGCATCTCTGAGGCTCAGCCTTTACTGCCGGCGTCTACTGCAGGCGAAGAATGTTCCCAGGGCTGCAACTCAAAAGCGGAACGGGAAAGGGGCCTACTCTTGCGCTTCCCTGCACAGCTGATTTAAAATGATACTGGCTGTAAAGGGCCCTACACTGACAGCCACCTTCAAATTAAGGGTGTTAACAGAGTCCTACAATTCCACTACAAATGTAGCTTTCTTTGATTTGAAATTGTTCTCCTGAATCTATGAGAGATTCCATTGAATTCCTTATATGCAGGTAGCAGCTTTCTTTAATTTCCACATTTAATTTTGCCAAAAATGGCAGACATACATAAGGGAAAAAAAAGTTGTACACAATTTTGGCATTCTCTTATTTTCTTTCTTAAAAAAAAAAAATTTTTTTTTTTTTTTTTGAGTCAGGGTCTCCCTCTGTTGTCCAGGCTGGAGTGCAGTGGCACAATCAAGGCTCACCACAGCCTCAACCTCCTGAGCTCTGGTGATTCTTCTACCTCAACCTTCCAAGTAGCTGTGCAGCTCTGAAAATTATTTCATTCAAAATGTCTGCACTGTGCTCAGCAACAGATCAGTGCACAGGGAATTGGCCTGTATGATCTGGGCCTAGCACTACCACCTTCTGGCAGTGGACATTACTTCCTTCCAGCCCGGTTCTTCACCTGCACAATAGGTGCTCTAGAAGTGAGGCCTCCCTGCCCTCATCTCCATGCAGTTCTCCAGCATGCAAGGAGGCTGGGATCGTGGGAACAGAAGTTATCCAGGGTCTGTTTCCAGCCCCTCCTGTCCGTTCCCTCCCTCGGACCCAGCCACAAGGGGAAGGGCTCCCTTTGTGCATGAAGTCAGGTGAGATGGGGTGTCCTGCCTCCAGGGCGGAAGATGACTCACCGGGCTGTGAGCCAGGCACCCTGGGAAAGGCCAGGCCAGCCTGAGGCCAGAGCCCCAAGGAGCTGAGGCAGGGAGGAGGGGGCAGGGCCTTCCTCAGCTGAAGATAAATCCTGGGAGCTCTCAAAGCCCTGTAGCCAAAACAGGCTATTTTCCCCACTTACTGCAGGGCCAGAAATTTTTCTAATCAGGCCACCAACAGCCTAGGGAAGCTTCAGGTACAATGGGCACACACCAGCCTACCCATCTGACCTCAGCCTCTGCCTCCTGCCAGGCTGGTCTCTTCAGCACTGCCTACCCACCCCAGGCTCATCTCCACCTCTCCATCTTGGTTCCCCTGCCTGGGCTGTCCTCCTTGCTCTTGTTCAAACCCCGTCTAACTTTTAGGCTCTGCCTCTTACAGAAGTCTCTTTTATTTTATTTGTTTTAATTTTTAGTGGGGGTCTCACTTTGTCACGCAGGTTGGAGTGCAGTGGTGTGGTCACAATCATGGCCCACACAGTCTCAACCTCCTGGACTCAGGCAATCCTTCCACCTCAGCCTGCCAAGTAGCTGGGACTATAGGCGCACACTACGACGCCTGGCTAACTTTTTAATTTTTTCTCATAGAGACAAGGCCTCACTACGTTGATTTTTTAATTGTTTTGTAGAGAGGAGGTTTCACTATGCTGCCTAAGCTGGTCTCAAACTCCTAGATACAAGTGATCCTCCCACCTTGGCCTCCCCAAGTGCTGGGATTGGCTGAGCTCAGTGGCTCAGCCTATAATCCCAGCACTTTGGAAGGTCAAGGCAAGTGGATTGCCTGAGTCCACGGCTTCGAGACCAGCCTGGGCAACCTGGTGAGACCTTGTCTCTATAATAAACCAAAAATTAGCCAGGCGCGGTAGTGAGCACCTGTAGTTCCGGCCACTTGGAAGGCTGAGGCAGGAGGATCTCCGGAACCCAGCAAGTTCACACTGGGGTGGCCGTGAGTGTGCCACTGCACTCCAGCCTGAGCGATAGAATGAGATTCCAACTCAAAAAAATAAAATAAAGTGCTGGGATTACAGACATAAACCACCACATCCAGTCTCATTTTTTTTTTTTTTTTTTTGAGTTGGAGTCTTACTCCATTGTCCAGGCTTGAGTACAGTGGCACGTTCATGGCCATCCCAGCATCGACCTGCTGGGTTCCAGGGATCCTTCCGCCTCAGCCTTCCAAGTAGCCGGAACTACAGGCATGCGCTACCACATCCGGCTAATTTTTTATCTATTGTAGAGACAAGGTCTCACCAAGCTGCCCAGGCTGGTCTTGAACCCGTGAACTCAGGCAATCCACTCACCTCAGCCTCCCAAAGTGCTGGGATTACAGGCTGAACCAGTCTCATTTTCTTAACAAGGAATACATTTACAGGTACATGTACATATAATGCATGCTCAATTAAATTAAAATAGTTTCTACTAAAAATGTTTGGGCAAAACATCATCTACAGCTGAAAATATCACTCAGATTATTTAGAACAGATGTATAACAATATATATTTATAGCATATATTATGTCCTAGAAAAACTAACCAATTCCTGAACTTTCTTGCCAAATACATAGTATAATGCCAAGTCCTTGCTAGTTGCAATTTCCTAACTAGATTCAGAAGTTAACACCAAAAGGGGAAAAAGACAGTAAAAAAAAAAAAAAAAAAGACACAGGTTGAAAGTAAACATTGGGGGTGGATGGCGGTGGAGGAGGAACTAGGCAAATACTGACCAAAACAGAACTAGTGCACTTATATTAATGCCAGGTAACATAGACTTTGACAAAAATCATTATTAGAGACAAAGATTATCTAAATATTCATGCCTCTAATAAAACAGCCTCTAAACATATAAAGCAAAAATGGATAGAACTATTGATAGCTGAAAAAAAAATAAAACAAAGCAGTCAAGATTCTTGATTTTAATTTTGTACCCAACAATTAGGGAATGGAATGCATATTTTTCTCAAGCCTACACTGAAAAATCTACTAAATACTAGGCCATAAAGCAAATCTTGACTATTTTCACCCAGACTACCATTTATGACTGCAATTCATTCACTAGGTTATAAAGTCAATCACGCTGGGTGCTGTGGCTCACGCCTGTAATCCCAGCACTGGGAGGTGGAGGTGAGAGGACTGCTTGAGCCCAGGGGTTTGAGACCAGCCTGGGCAACAAGGCGAGACCTTGTCTCTATAATAAATGAAAAAATTAGCTGGGTGTGGTGGCTTGCACCTGTAGTTCCAGTTACTTGGAAGGCTGAGGTGGAAGGATGACCTGAGCCCAGCAGGTTGAGGCTGCGGTGGCCATAAGCGTGCCACTACACACTAGCCTGGGTGACAGTGAGACTTCGACTCAAAAAAGCAAGGCAATAACAATAAAAAAAACTTAAGTTTCTAACATTTGGAAATTAAAAACACTACTAAATAATTCATAGTTAATTCTCACGGCATGAGAATTAAAAAATACTCAGAGCTCACTGATAATAAAAATTTTACGCTCACTAAAACTCATGGGATACAGCAAGTATCCCTTGAAGACTTTTATTAAAGAAAGCAAAATGTCAATGAGTTGTGCATCTCACTTAAGTAGTTAGACAAAGGATAGCAAAGAAAATGAAGAAAATAAAAAGCAGAAATTAATGAAATAACATAATGAGACTCAGTCTCTACCAAAAAGGTTTTCATTAGCTAGGCATGATTGTGCAAGGCTGGTGGTTCAGCTACTAAGGAGGATGAGGTGGAAGGATCACTTGAGCCCAGGATTTCAAGGTTGCAGTAAGCTAAGACTGTATCACTGTGCTCTAGCCTGGGTGACAGAGACCCTGTCTCAAAGAAAAGCATTAAAAAAAAAATTCAAACCTGGTTTTGAAATTTTACTCTCCAAAGCCTTTGTGTTACACAGCAATCTTGCTCGAATGTAAGTGGATTTATTTAGCTAAGTGGGTTCTAAACTGGTAACACCTGGATATCGTTATAGAGCTATATGTTCATGATGTATATAAAACAAAAATCTTAAAAACTTTAATATTCTCTTCACAAGTACATACGCCCCCCCCCCCCCAAGCATCTCTCTGTATATCCTATACCTAGCACAGGGCCTAACATTTACCAACAGTAGGCATGTGCATTTCTGTGAATTATACTACTGAAATACATTAGAAATCCTTTAAGTAGGCAGGCTATAATTCATAAATATAAAAAGGACATTCAAATGACTAAGGATTACTTTGTAGTCTATTATGGACTGACAATAATTATGTCTGAATGACTGATACTACTTTTCAACTTTCAGCAGAGAAGAGTTACACAGCAACATCAGCAATAAATATCTGACCACTCTAAGCAAATTCTCCTCTATCTGCTCAGCAATATGTTCACTGATGCACTGATTGATGAATAAGTGGAAAGGATTCATGAAAGCCAACAAATCCTTTGGGATACTGCCAGGAAGATACCAATACTGCATCAACCTCTATGGAAAATCACTGTTGTCCTCCTATCAAGTCTTTGCTGTTTGCCCAATGCCTTGCATTTAATGAGTGTTCAATAAAAATCTACTGAATGTGCTGGGTGCGGTGCCTCAAGGCTATAATCCTAGCACTTTGGGAAGCCGAGGATTGCCTAAGCCCACGGGTTCAAGACCAGCCTGGACAACATGGTGAGACCTCCTCTCTACAATAAATCAAAAATTAGCTGGGTGTGGTAGCATGTGCCTGTAGTTCCAGCTACTTGGAAGGCTGAGGCAAAAGCATTGCCTGAGTCCAGTAGGTAGCGGCTGCGGTGACTGGGAGTGTGCCACTGCACTCCACCCTGGGCAAAAGAGTGAGACTCCAACTCAAAAAAACCAAAAAAACTACTGAATGAACAAATACAATATAATACAATTGTTTCCGTAAAGTTAAGAAATCTTCTACACACTTGACAGATTCATCATCAGTTTATCTTTGAAATATTTCATGTTACAGTAAACACAGGTTCAGGAATATAAGTTGGTTAGTAATAACATCTTTCTCAAACAAAAAAGCAGATCTAACAAACTGTTGTATAGCAAACTGTAAAGATAGCTAAGAGAGACACAAACTTTTCTGAGGTATACTTCTATACCATTAAGAATCAATGGTTGCACACAGACCAAAGGCGCATGCTGTGCTCACTCTGAATAGAAAGAGAAAATACTCTTGAGCATTTTAGTGACCAAAGGTAGTACCAAAACAGCCCCAGAAAATACCAGTATTAAGTCTATTTTTAAGATACTGGAAAAATGTTAAAGTAATTTATATTCACTCTTTACTGATGATACATGGAAGTAATTAAAATAGTTTCTCCTCTCTCACCATTCATGAAGGCATCAAGTGTATCTTTTAACTGAGAGAAATATTTTGACAGTTTTAGTGTAGTTATCCTTTCCAAGACATCTCAGCTTGAAGAATATTAAAATATAACCTCACTGGGCGTGGTAGCTCACACCTATAATCCCAGCACTTAGGAAGGCTGAGGTGAGGGGACTGCCTGAGCCCGCAGGTTTGAGACCAGCATGGGCAACTTGGTGAGACCTCATCTCTACAATAAATCAAAAAATTAGCCAGTCATGGCACATGCCTATAGTTCCAGCTACTTGGAAGGCTGAGGCAGAAGGATCGCCTGAGTCCAGTAAGTCAAGGCTGCAGTGAGCGTGCCACTGCACTCCAGCCTGGGCGACAGAGTGAGACTCTGACTCAAAAACAAACAAACAAATAAACAAAACAAAAAAACCCCTCTAGCTCACTTGCTACTGAGATTTTTAAAACATTAAAAGCCACGGAATATGTGAAAAATATAAATATCCATCTAGTTTTATTCAGATTTCTTAAGTGGATCTAAGCTAGCATTTTTATATTGCCATGATTTGGTCCTTCTTCTTGACAGAATCTACCTCTGTCACCTAGGCTGGGGTGCCGTAGTACAATCTAGCTCATTGCAGCCTTGAACTCCTGAGCTCAAGTGCTCGTCAGTCCTTGGCCTCCCAAAGTGCTGGGATTACAGCACTGTGCCTGGCCTATTTCTCTTTTTAACTGCAGAATTAGTATTGCCAGTTGTATGGGAATAGTACTTTGGCAACAGTTTCAACAGAAAAGTTCTGAGGAAAATTCATTCAACCAATGTTTTCTGAACAACACCAAGCACTATGCTGAGTGCTGTGGGAGAAAAAAAAATATTAAGGACTAAAACTGATCTTTTTTTTTTTAAATCCAAATTCCTAACAAGCCGATAAAGACAGGGTTTTATAACCCTATTATCCTATATACTAAAGTTTGTTTTCCAAACTGACTCAAGCATAACATAACATAACAAAGAAATAAATCAAAGCATTTCATGGCTCTGTAAAGCCATCTCTTGGGGACTCCCAGACTCCAGGAACCTCTAAAACACTTACCTATTCTCTCTGAAGCCTGCTACATATAGGCTTTTTTTTCCTAGTAAATATTACTTTTATTTTTTCATTTGTCATGCATTAAAAGTAAAAGTTTTTAATACATTGACATTTTGCTTACAAAAGAATCAACAATATACACTTTAAAAAAGACTTTGACAACGTTTATTAAAGTTAGAGAACATACATAACTTTTCACAATGATCAAGATATTTTTTGCATGGTTTCAGCAAGTGGGACATTTTTATGGTCTGCACAATTGTGCAAAGGGAAAACTACTTGTAGAAAATTTTATCGTTGAGTGTATAAAGTACAAAGTTTTGGGTATTTTGTTTTTAATGGAGCAGGAAATGAAATGAGAAAAGAAATGCAGCTCTATTTTCTTCTTTCTGAGTCTGACTTACTCTGTCACCCAGGCTGGAGTGCAGTGGTGCAATCACGGCCACTGCAGCCTCAACTTGCAGGGCTCAGGAGATTCTTCCTACAGGTGCATGCCACCACGCCCAGCTAATTATTTATTTACTTGTTTATTTATTTATTATAGAGACGAGGTCTCCCCAAGTTGCCCAGGCTGAATCCCTGTGCTCAGACAATCCTCTTGCATCTGCCCCTCAGAGTGCTGGAATTACAGGCCTGAGCCACCATGCGGGCCAGTTGCTCTATTTCAAGAAACAGACCTGCAGGAGCACAATGCTCACATTGCAAGCAAAGAATATGTCATGAAAACCACTGAAGAACTTTATTTTATAATTTACACTAGATCATAAAATTAGACTCTGCATAACAACTAATTCACTTTTTCAGATCTCTTCAAAATTTAAATATTAATGTTGATAAATTCAAGTCTAATTATAATAGATACACATTCCAAGTTGAAGCCTGAATATCAATGTTCCAAAATATTTTGGTATGAGATGTTTAAATGAAAATTATTGGACGTGAAATGCAAACATGTAAACCAACTCTTTTTTTTTTTTTGTAATTGACTTATTTACTATAGAGTTCTTGTGTACAAGTAAGGATTTCCTACGTAAGGGTGCATGCAGGTGAAGTTTGGGCTTCTAGATGGCCCTCACTGCCCCAGTAGTGAACCAGGTACCCTTTGTATAGACATGTGTCCTCCACTCTCCTTCCTCCCTTCCCTAGCAGGATTTCATCTACACATCAACAAACCTGGAATTCCTCGCCTCAATCCTTATTTCAAAAATATCTCCTCTACTGATTTTCAAAATTTCTTAGCTAGAAACTACAACTACCAGTCAAAAAAAAAATCTTTGAATCAACCTGTAACTTCTAAGCCCCCATTCGGGAATGTCCCTCCTTCCCAGGCCGGACCAATGAAAATCTCACATATATTGATTTATGGTTTTTTAAAATTAACGTCTGCCTCTCTAAATTGTATATAACCAAGTTATCATTCAACCACAGTGGGCACATATTCTCAGGACCTCCTGAGGATGGGTGTTCCTGGGCCTAATGTCCTCAGTTCGAACAGAATAAATGACCTTAAAATGTTTTATAGTTGCCGGATGCGGTGGGTCAAGTCTGTAATTCCAGCACTTTGAAGGCCGAGGCGAGAGGATTGCCTAAGTCCAGGAGTTCGAGACCAGCCTGGGCAACTTGGTAAGATCTCATCTCTACAAAAAAATAAAAAAATAAAAATAAAAGCCTAGCTTGGCATGGTGGCACACACTTGTAGTTCCAGCTACTTGGAAGGCTGAGACGGAAGGATTGCCTGAGCCCAGTGGGTCGAGGCTGCGGCGGCCATAAGTGTGCCACTGCACTCCAGCCTGGGCAACAGAGTGAGACTCTGATTCCAAAAAAAAAAAAAAAAGTACAGTTTGGCATCTTTTTCTCACCAACATAAAGCAGGGTGTCCAAGCACTTAAGCAGCTCACAATGAAATCAGAATGATCTGTTTTAAGTTCCCACATGCCTCTTCTCACCAGCGCCCCTACGACCAGTGCATATGCCTCTCTTAGCTTAGTGTTAACAAATCCATGAACTCTCTGCTAAAAACTTTTAAATGCTTTGTCTTCATTTCAGTGGTAATCTAAAAGACAAAAATAAGCATATTCTGGGGCATCGGAATTGCCATCCAGTATCTACATCTACTTAAGCCTAAGCAGTGTTATGTGACTTTTGCCTCTGAACTTTAACAGACTCAGCTAACTACCCCAGTGATTCAGGGCGATGAAAAAAGAATGGAGCTGAATTTAAAATGTAAATCTATCTATGTCTCTGGAGTTAAATGACCCGACAGCTTACTCTTATAAAGGAGAACTGAGTCACCACCTGGCCAGTTTTAACTTGCCGGACACAAAAAGTCCCAGCACTTTAACAATCACTAACATATTCTCAATACACTAGAAAATTTAGTTTCAGCAAAACACCAACTACACTGAATTAAAAATTTAGACTGGCTTTGTTTGTATTTTCATTCTAGAGTGGTATATAAAAGTAAAGAGATAGGAGTTCATGCTTATTTTTAGACTTATGTAATATCCCAATAAAAAATTAAAGTCCAGCCACGCAGAGGCTCACGCCTGTAATCCCAACACTTTGGAAGGTCAAGGTGGGAGGATCCCTTGAAGCCAGGAGTTTGAGACCAGCCTGGGCAAAATAACATGACTCAATCTTCACAAAACATTTTTTATAACTTAACCAGGCTTGGCGTCTCAGCTATTAGGGAAGCTGAGGCAGAAGGACTGTCTGGGTTCAGGAGTTGAAGGTTGCAGTGAGCTATGACTGAGCCACTGCACTCCAGCCTGTACAACACAGTGAGATTCTGTCTCTAGAAAAAAAAAAAAGTCTGATTTTCTTCTCTTAACAAAAGAGTACATACTACTCAAGGTGGAGAAATAATGATTTGGCTCTTACTCCATACAGGGCCCAACAACATACCATTAAATTACAAAGGAGGCTGGGCACAGGGACTCCTGCCTATAATCCCAGCACTTTGGGTGGCCAAGGCTTGAGGACTGTTTGAGCCCAAGAGTTAGAGACCAGCCCAGGCAACATAACAAGACCTCATCTCTACAAAAAAAAAAAAAAAAAAATCAAAAAATTACCCAGGCATGGTGGTGGTTGCATGTAGTCCCAGCTACGTGGGTGGCTGATCACTTGAGCCAGGAGCTTGAGGGTGCAGTGAGCCATGATCATGCCACTATACTCAAGCCAGGGTGACAGAGTGAGACTCTGATTCAAAAAATAAAATAAAATAAACTACAAAGGAATTTCTAGCTGAAAACTTTGGCTTTAATTGAAAGGTTAATTGGGTGCACCAACAATAACCCAATTTTTTAGGTAATCTAACTGAACTTCCAAATAGAAGAAACAGGTAATTCGGTCCATTGGGACACAGAAGTGACTCTGCACATTTTCCTCATTGTTAGGGACAGTGTCTATGCCACAGGCACTTAACATCTACAACCAATCCTCAATTCAAGGAACATCACATCCCTAACACATTTTGGTTTATTAATGACAGCAGTTAAATTAAAGGACCTGAAAGAAATTTTTAATGTAGATATTCATTAACAGAAAAAATGCTATGCTAAATATTAAGAAGCATATTACATTGTTCCAAGTAAAAGCATTTATATTCTAGAAATCCACACTTCATACAAAAATTATTTAGCACATTATTGTGCACCAGAAGTCAAAGATGAGTTTAGTATGTCAGTGTTTAAGACAGGACACCATAGTCATGGGTTTGTTATTCTTCTGAGCTCCTAAATCTCAAGCAATAATGAACTGCACAATAAAATTTTACAATAATAAGTGATACCTAATACTACTATTATTGCAATCCTTAAAATACATGTGCTTTTTTTGCCCCCAAAGCCCATTATTTTTGCAAAGTGCGAAAAGTATCCAGTTACTTTCACTGGATATTTACAAGTAATATGGTGACTTAAGATTACTGCTTATGCTATTGCTGTTTTCTAGTTTTTCTTCAGTCACTTTACAAGTAATATCATAAAATCATTCGATTTAAGAAAAGTTAGCAAGGTTAAGAACATACGGAATGGGTTCAGAACACTAATTTCCAACCTAATAAGGTACATAAGGGCAACATTTAGCAAAAAACCCTCGCAAAGTTCAACCATCAGACCAAGCTCAATTTATGATTAACGCGGTCTGACTTTCTATTTTTATTTTTTGGTAGAGACTAGGTGTCGCTATGTTGCCCGGGCTGCTCTTGAACCCCTGGCCTCAGGCAATCCTGCCCCCGCCTCCCAAAGTGCTGGGATTACAGGCATGAGCCATCGAACTCGGCACAATCTTATTCTTAAGAAAAATCGTTGGCACTCGCCAAAAAAAAAGCTAGGACACAAGACACCACAGACCTTTCTCATTTCTCAGCCAGCCTGGCGTACCCGGAAGGGCAGGGCCGGGCAGGGCAGGGCAGCAGAAACAATTACGACGGAAGGGGCAACCCAGGTCTAGACGCTTACAAAGCTTTTCTACGCACAATCTGAACCACGAGATATTCCTGGCCCAGTCCCCCACTTCGAGAAGATACAAGTTTACAAAATATCCCTGTGTTTCCAAACAAAAAAGAACAAAGCCCTGATCAACAGAGCCAATACAAATGTGAAAACGACCACCTTTCGCCTTTCAGCCAAGTCCCCCACGGGACGCCCCCCGGCCGAGTGGAGCACACGCCGCGCTCACGCGAGGCGCTGCTCACCTCGTGCAGGCCGCTCTACCATCCAGGAGGCAAGCTCTACGACTCCGCCTGGACAGATGCAGACCCTGGGGGCACAAGAGTTGGGCGGCCGGCCGCGGTCGCGCGGCATCCCCGGCCCGAGCACGAGACCCCGCCTTCGGGGTTAACCGCACACTTCCCGCACAGACAGCTGGCGAGGTCTTCGAAAGAGACGATGAAAACTTCCTCAGCAGAGCGCGGCTCACTTGGGAAAAACTTCGGGCTGAGTGCCGGGCTCGCCCGCGTAGTGACACGACGAAGGAATAACGCGACACGCCGCGGCGTCGGAAAAGGCGCGTCTCCGGCAAAACGGGGGGGAATGCCCAGACTCCCAGCCGGAGCGGCCGCGGGAAGCCCAGGCGTGGAGGGCCCCGCCCCCCCGA
>NW_007232979.1:88486-136498 GCF_000164805.1 Carlito syrichta | reverse complement strand
CGAGTGCTTCCTGGGAACTGTAGTTTGTGATCACCGCCGCCGCCCGCCCGCCCTTTCCGGCCCACTCTGTGCCCTCTGAGCGCTACGATTTCCACTCGCCCCGCCGCGCGCAGTCCCGTCGTCCTCGCTCTCCGCGCTGCGGCCACACAGGCTGTCTCCTTCCACGAGTCTCTGCCCTGTACTTCTCCTTAAGCCAACTCGGCCCTCACACCACCAGTCCTGCCTCTGGGAACTTTTCCTGCCTGAGCCTCTCCCAAATACGGTCATATCACGAGACAACAATTGTTGTGATTCTTTGATGTCACTTTTCCTGGTCGTATCAGCCACGCCAGGGAGTGGATCTCGCCCGTATTTCCTTTTTTATTTTTATTTTAGGTAACAGAGACGAGGTCTTGCAATGTTGCCCATGGCGGTCTCAAACTCTTGGCTTCAAGCAGTCCTCCCAACTTGGCCTCCCAAAGTGCTGGGATTTCAAGTGTGAGCTACCGTGCCCACTCTTAGAGCCCAGCATTTCCTAGATATTTAATCATATCTAATGAAGAAATTTCTATTTCCATGAATTTGTCTACTCCCAGGGGTGTCCACTTCCACAACTTTATGGAAACTGCTGGCATTAAGCTCCTCCAATGACTTTCTTAACTGCCAAATCCTGTGGCTTTATATTGAATCCTTATTTTACTTATTTGAATAGCTACTGGCAATACATGGTCGTTCCAGTGGTGTCCCTCCAAAACTTGGGAGTAAGATTGCCCTGAAAGACTTAAACTAGTAAAAAGCTACCGAAAACGAATGCAAGTCTGTGGAGGCAGGAGAGCAAAAGACCATTAAGTGTCTGGATAAGGAATTTGGAAGCCATCAAAACTCAACCAGGGTGCAGAATCAGGAAGAATTGGGATTGTAACTGGAAAAACAAAGTGTGATATTGCACTCCTGTTGGAGAAAGGAAAGAAGGGGTTTATCAGCCAAGGAAGTATTTAGAATAAAAGGGCTCAAGAGACCAACTCTTTGACAAAGCTATCCCTTGAAAGTATCTCAAGTTGAACCAGTTGAAAAGCTTTGTAAGATCAGCTACATATTTGTTTTCATTTCATACTCACACAGTAACCTACTGAAATTTGCCTTTCCTTTAAAGCAGAACTACAGAGAGAAAAAGGAGAATGCAATAGTTAGGCTAACTGAAGCATCTAACAGTTGTATCTTTATTAATATATTGGCATTCTGATATGTATCCTTTATTAATGTACTGTGTATTTCTGTTAAAGTCTGATAGACACACAAATATAGAAAATTGGATATGTGACCTTGGATAAAAAGAATCTGTTCTTGAAAGATAGTGATACTTGCGTGAGGACAAGTTTGAATTTCTTGGGGACAGACTGGCCAAATGGAGAATTCGTCAAGGGCATTGCCCCATTGTGGGAACCCGTCTGGGAAACCAGCCTTCCCCCAACTAACTCCACTCTGCATCATTATGAATGTTTTTTCTTTTTTGAGTTGGAGTCTCACTCGATTGCCCAGACTGGAGTGCAGAGGCACACTCATGGCCACCCCAGCGTTGACCTGGGGGGCTCCGGTGATCCTTCTGCCTCAGCCTTCCAAGTAGACGGAACTACAGCCATGCAGTGACATGCCCAGTTAATTTTTTGATTTATTGTAGAGACGAGGTCTCACCAAGTTGCCTGGGCTGGGTTGGCATCATGAATCTTAATGTTTAAAACTGCACGTTGATCCCCAACATCCTGTTTCTCAAAACGTCCTTCTCTTGATCTCTAGGCTAGTATTTTCTCATGTTGTTTCTTCTACTTCTGTGGTCATTTTTTCTTAACCTACTTTACTGAATTTTAACCTGCCTCTTAATGAGAAGATTTCAACAGTTCTGTTCTTGGATCCCCTTCTCTTCTAGTTGTATACACTCTCTGGGAAATCACCTCTACCATCCTAACTTCAGCTGCCAGCTACATGGTCTGACAATTAAGTTTGTGAATGGGCCGGCCACTGTGAGCTTACGTTGGCAGCACTGTACAAACAACTGGATAAGGTTTCATAAACTTGGTATATCAGTGTCTCACAGCTGGGTTTGTGTCGACATGTGACAGTGTCTTGCTGAGTTGCAGTCATTATTGTTGCACGCTTTTGTGTGCTAGTGCAAGAATGTCGGAGCTTGAATTAGAGCAATGAACAAACATTAAAATTATTGTTAAACTTGGCAAGAGTGGAAGTGAAATCAGGGGCATGTTAGTCCAAGTTTATGGGGATAATTCTATTCTGAGGAGAGAGGAAGTGTCACTGATGAAGAGACGTCAAGACAGTCAGTAATGAGCAGAACTGATGAAAACATTGCAAAAATTTATTGAATTGTGCATTGAAATCGTCAGCTGACTGTGAGAAGCATAGCAAACCAAATAAACATCAACAGAGAAACAGGAAAATCTGAACTGAAAATCTTGGTATGAGAAAGGTGTGTGTAAAAATGGTCCTGAAGGAGCTCCTGCATCATGACAATGCACCAGCTCTCACAGCACTGTCTGTGAGGGAGTTTGTAGTCAGTAAACAAATTACTGTATCGGAACACCCTCTCTACTCACCTGATCTGGCTCCCAATGACTTTTTTCTTTACTTGAAGATAATGGAAATTTTGATGACACTCAGGACATCAAGGGTAATATGACAACAACTCTAAAGGCCATTCCAGAAAAAGAGTTCCAAAATTGCTTTGATGAGTAGACTAGGTGCTGACATCAGTGTATAGCTTCCCAAGGGAAGTACTTCAAAGGCGACCATAGTGATATTCAGCAATGAGGCATGTAGCACTTTTTCCAGAATGAGTTCACAAACTTAAATGTCAGACCTTATATATACAGACATATTTTATTTTGCTTCATTGTATTGCACTATCCAGATATTGTGTTATTTATAAATGGAAGGTTTGTGGCAACCCTGTGTCAAGAAAGTTTATAGGTGCCATTTTTCCAAGACCGTGCACTCACTTCATGTCTCTATGTCACATTTTTATACTTCTTATAATTTTCATCAGGCCCCCCTATTCCCTGACACACAAGCCTTTTGAAATTAGGCCAATTAATAACCCCACAATGGCCTGTGAATGTTCAAGTGAAAGGAAGAATTTCATGTCTCTCACTTTAAATCAGAAGATAGAAATGATGAAGCTTAGTGAGGAAGGCATGTTGAAAGCTGAGACAAGCCTATAATCCTGCACCTTGGGAGGCTGAGGTGAGTGAATTGCCTGAGCCCGTGGGTTCAAGACCCGCCGGGGCAACTTGGTGAGAACTCATCTCTACAATAAATCAAAAAATTAGCCGGGTGTGGTAGCGCACACCTATAGCTCCAGCTACTTGGAAGGCTGAGGCGGAAGGATCGCCGGAGCCCAGCAGGTCGAGGCTGCGGTGGCCGGGAGCGGCCACTGCACTCCAGTCTGGGCGACAGAGTGAGACTCCAACTCAAAAAAAAAAGAAAGCTGAGACAGGCTGAAAGCTAGGACTTTTGTGCCAAAAAGTTAGCCAAGTTGTAAACACATAGGAAAAGTTCTTGAAAAAAATAAAAGTGTTACTCCAGTGAACACACAAATGATAAGAAAATGAAACAATCTTATTGCTAATGTGGAAGTTTAGTGGTCTGCATAGAAGATCAAATCAGTAGCAACATTCTTTTAAGCCAAAGCCTAATCCAGAGCAAAACCCCAATTCTCTTCAATTCTATGAAGGCTCAGAGAGGTGAGGAAGCTGCAGAAGAAAAGTTTGAAGCTAGCAGAGACCCGTTTATGAGGTTTAAGGCAACAAGTACTGATGTAGAAGCTACAGCAAGCTACTCAGAAGATCTAGCTAAGATCATTGATGAAGGTGCCTACACTAAGCAATGGATTTTCAATGTGGTTGGAATGACCTCCTATTGGAAGAAGATGCCATCTAGGAACCTCATAGCAAGAGATAAATGCATAGCTTCAAGGGACAGCTGATGTCTTTAAGCCAATGTTCATTTGCCATTCTGAAAATCCTAGGGACCTTATGAAGTATGCTGAATCTGCCCTGCCTGTTCTCTAGAAATGGAACAACAAAGCCTGGATGACAGCACATCTGTTTACAACATGATTTACTGAATATTTTAAGCCCACTGTTGAGACCTACTGCCCAGAAAACAGATTTATTTAAAAATATTGCAGCTCATTGACAATGTACTTGATCACCCAAGAGCTCTGATGGAGATGTACAAGGAGATGAATGTTGTTTTCATGTCTGCCAACATAACATCCATTCTGTAGCCTGTGGATCAAGTAGTTATTTTGACTTTCAAGTCTTATTATTTGAGAAATAGATTATGTAAGGTGAAAGGTGCCAAAGATAGTTTTTTGTCTGAGGGATTTTGGCAAAGTCAATTGAAAACCTCCTGAAAAGTTGTTACCATTCTAGATGTCATTAAGGACATTCATGATTCAAGGGAGGAGGTCAATATATTAACAGGAGTTTGGATGAAATTGATTCCAACCTTCATGGATGACTTTGAGGGGTTCAGTATTTCAGTGGAGGAAATAACTGAGGATGTGGTGGAAATAGCAAGAAAACTAGAATTAGAAGTGAGGCCTAAAGATTGACTGAATTGCTGCAATCTCATGATAAACCTGAACAAATGAGGAATGGCTTCTTATAGATGGGCAAAGAAAGTAATTTCTTGAGATGAAATCTACTCCTGGTGAAGAACATTGTTGAATTGAAAACAAATAGTGTGTTTGTTTGTTTTGCTTTTTAATTGCTATATTATAGTTGTACATATTTTGGGGGTCTGTGATAATTTCATACATGTATACAATATGTAATGATCAAATCAGGGTAATTGAGATATCCCTCACTTCAAACATGTATCTTTTCTTTGTGTTAGGAACAGTACAGTTCTTCTAGGTATTTTGAAATATACAATACATTATTGTTAACTATACTTCCCCTACTGTACTACTGAATATCAGAACTAATTTCTTCTGTGGAACCATATATCTGTACCTATTAACCAATTTATCTTCATTCTCCCCTTCCCATCCTCTGGAAACCACCATTCTACTGTCTACTTCCATAAGATCCACTTTTTTTTTTAGTTCTCATGTATGAGTGAAAATATGCAATATTTGTCTTTCTGTGCCTGGATTATTTCACTTAACATAATGACCTCCAGTTCCACCCATATTGCTGCAACTTACAGGATTTAATTATTTTTTATGTTATGACTGATTATATATATATGTGATAAATATATATTTAAAAAAATATATATATATCTCACATATTCTTTAACCATTCATCCATTGATGGACATTTAGGTTGATTCCATATCTTTGCTAGTATGAACAATGCTGTAATAAACATGGGAGTGCAGATATCTCTTCAATATACTGATTTCTTTTAGTTTTTTTGAGGAAACTCCATATCGTTTTCTATAATGGCTGTACTACTTTATATTTTCACCATGTATGGGGCATTACAATGTACAAGCATTTCCCTTTCTCCACATCCTTGTCAATATTTGTTATTTTTTGCCTTTTTGATAATAACTATTCTTACTGGTGTGAAATGATATTTCATTGTGGTTTTAATTTGCATTTCTCTGGTGATTAGTGATGTTGAACACTTTTCATATGCCTGTTGGCCATTTGCATGTCTTTTTTTCTAGAAATGTCTATGCAGATCTCTTGCCCATTTTAATATCAGATTTCCAGGCCAATCAATATCCCTAATGAACACAGATGCAAAAATTCTCAACACGATTCTAGCAAATCAGATGCAACAACACATCTCAAAAATCATCCACCATGACCAAGTAGGCTTCATCCCTGGGATGCAGGACTGGTTCAACATCTGCAAGAACATAAATGTAATTAAATACATCAACAGATGTAAAACCAAAACCACACGATTATATCATTAGATGCAAAAAAAGTTTTTGATAAAATCCAGCATGCCTTCTTGATAAAAGCCCTTGAACACTTAGGCATAGAGGGAACATACCTCAAAATAGTAAGCACCATCTACAATAAACCCACAGTCAACATATTGCTAAGTGGACAGAAACTGGAAAACCATAGCAAGGCAAGGCTGTCCACTCTAAACTCTCTTGTTCAACATTGTTTTGGAAGTCCTAGCTAGAGCAATTAGACAAAAGAAGGAAATTAAGCGTATCCAAATAGGAAAAGAAGAAGTTAAGTTATTCCTCTTTGCTGACGATATGATTCTATACCTCAAAAATACAAGAAAATCTGTCAAAAAACCTTGCACTGACAAAGGACTTTGGCAAAGTCTCAGGATACAAAATAAATGTGCAAAAGACAGTCACATTCTTATACACCAACAACAAACAGGCAGAGACCCAAATAAAAAGCACAATCCCATTCACAATAGCTACTAAAAAAAAAAAAATGAAATACTTCAACATCTTCCTAGCCAGAGAAGTGAAAGACCTTTACAATGAAAACTACAAAACACTAGAAAGAAACCCAAGAAGACAAAAACAAATGGAAATATATTCCACGCTCATGAATAGGAAGAATTAACATTGTCAAGATGTCCATCCTACCAAGACAATCTATAGATTCAACAAAATACCCATTAAATTACCAACATCATTCTTCTCAGACCTGGAAATGACAATACAGAAATTTGTATGGAAAAATAAATGACCACAAATTGCCAAAACAATCCTTAGCAAAAGAAACAAAGCAGGAGATATCAAACTTCCAGACTTTAAACTTTACTATAAGGCTACAATATTCAAAACAGCTTAGTATTGGTTCAAGAATAGACATACGGACCAATGGAATAGGATAGAGTTTCTGGAAGCAAAACTTCAATCTCACAACCAACTCATCTTTGACAAATCCTCCACCAACAACTACTGGGGAGAGGAGAACCTATTCAGTAAATGGTGCTGGGAAAACTGGTAGACCACATGCAGAAGATTGAAACAGGACCCCTACCTATCACCACATACAAAAGTCAGCTCCAAATGGACCAAAGACCTAAATGTAAAACCTCAAACGATAAGATTTTTAGAAAATGCAGGAGACATCCTTATAGAAACTGGAGTAGGCAACGAATTCCTGATCATGGCATGATGTCCATGCCATAATAGATAAGATAGATAAGTGGGACCTCATCAAACTGAAAATCTACAAAGCAAAAGAAAGCATCCAAAGAGCGGGGAGACAGCCCACAGAATGGGGAAAAATATTTACCAACTGTGTATCTGACAAAGGCCTAACATCCAGGATCTACAAGGAACTCAAATGTGCTGAAAGGAAAAAAACAAACAGCCCCATTAAAAAGTGGGCAAAACACAGGAATAGACACTTCTCAAAAGAAGATGTATGGACAGCCAACAGACACATGAAAAGGTGCTCAGTCTCACTAATCATCAGAGAAATGAAAATCAAAATCACATTGAGATACCACCTAACTCTGGTAAGAATGGCCATTATTAATAAAACAAACATCAGATGCTGGTGAGGAGGTGGAGGAAAGAGAACGCTTCTACACAGCTGGTGGGAATGTAAACTAGTTCAACCTCTATGGAAAACAGTGTGTTGATTCCTTTTTTTCTTTTTTTTTGAGTGGGAGTCTCGCTCTGTTGCCCAGACTGGAGTGCAGTGGCATGCTCCCGGCCACCGCAGCCTCTACCCACTGGGCTCCGGCGATTCTTCCGCCTCAGCCTTCCAAGTAGCCGGAATTACAGGCGTGCGCTACCGCGCCTGGCTAATTTTTAATTTATTATAGAGATGAGGTCTCACCAAGTTGCCCAGGCGGGTCTCGAACTCGCAGGCTCAGGCAATCCACTCATCTTGGTCTCCCAAAGCACTGGGATTACAGGCTGAGCTACCGAGCCCGGCCTGGTGATTTCTAAAAGAACTAGAAATTGACCTTCCATATGACCCAGCAATCCCCCTACTGGGACTATAACTAGAGGAACTCAAATCATTCTAAAAAAAGATGCCTGCACATGCATGTTTATTGCAGCACTATTCACAATAGCAAAAACATGGAAACAACTGTGCTGCCCGTTGAAACTGGACTGGATTTTTAAAATGTGGCACATATACATGATGGGAATATTACACAGCCATAAAGAAGGACAAACATGGACTTTGCAGCAACTTGGATGGATTTAGAGTCGATCATATTCAGTGATCTATCACAGAAACAAAGAACAGAGTACCATATGTTCTCACTCATAAGCGGACCTTTAACAATTATCACAATACTATAAGAAAGGGATTGGCAGTAGCAGGATACTGCAGGGTGGGGGTGGGGGTGGAGATGGGGGGTGGCCAGAACACAGGGTCAATAAGGGCACCTGATCTCAAACCAGGCAAAGTGGGGACCAAAGGGAGGCCCAAACCTTACCTGTATGATGTCCACTTGGATACCTAATCCCAAATTGTACCCTACATCTTTAAAATAAAATATAAAAAGGAAGAGGAAAAAGAAAAAGAAAAGAAAATTTGACCATGGAGTTCCTTATATTTTCTGGTCACTAATTCCTTATCTGATGAACAGTTTGCAAATGTTTTTTTCATTCTTTATTTGTCCTTTCACTTTGTTCATTGTTTCCTTTGTTGTACAGCTTTTTTAGCTTGAAGTAATTTCATTTTCAATTCTGAAATTGTAAAAAAAAAAAACAAAAAACTGTGCCGGGTGGAGTGGCTCACTCCTATAATCCCAGAACTTTGGGAGGCTGAGGTGAGAGGATTGCCTGAGCCCATGGGTTCAAGACCAGCCTGGGCAATGTGGCAAGACCTCATCTCTACAATAAATTAAAAAAATTAGCTGGGTGTGGTGGCATATGCCTGTAGTTCCAGCTAATTGGAGGGCTGAGACAGAAGGATCACCTGAGCCCAGCAGGCCAAGGCTGCGGTTGCTGTGAGCATGCCACTGCACTCCAGCCTGGGCGACAGAGACTCCAACTCAAAAAAAAAAAAAACCAAAAAATGGTGCTTTTGAGTGCTTACCCTAAAAGTTTTTGCCCAGACCAATTTCCCGCAGCATTTCCCCAAAGTTTTCTTTTAGTAGTTTTGTGGTTTCAGGTTTTAAGTCTTTAATCTATTTTGAGTTGATATTTGTATATGGTGAAAAATAGGGATCTAATCTCATTTTTCTGCATATGGATATCATTTTCCCAGCACCATTAATTAAAGACATTCTCCTTTCTCCAATGTATGTTCTGACTGTCTTTGTAGAAAATGAGTTGGCTATAAGTGCATGAATTTATTTCTGGGTTCTCTATTCTATTCCACTGGTCTTTTCTTTTTCTTTTTCTTTTCTGAGTTGGAGTGTCATTTTGTCACCCAGACCGGAGTGCAGTGGCATGATCACAGCTTACCACAGCTTCAACCCCATAGATTCATTCCGTCTTTCCTCCTCAGTCTCCAGAGTAACTGGGACTACAGGCATGAGAATTTTTTTTTTTAAAGTTTGTAGACATGAGATCTCACTATGTTGCCCAGGCTGGATTCAAGCAATCCTCTTGCCTTGATCCGCCCCCAAAGTGATAAGATTAGACATGAGCTACCGTGACCAGCCTGTTTCATTGGTCTGTGTGTCTAGTTGCTTTGTTTTGTTTTGTTTTTTGAGTCAGAGTCTCACTCTGTTGCCCAGGCTGGAGTGCAGTGGCATGATCATGGCAACAGCAGTCTGAACCTGCTGAGGTCAGGTGATCCTACAACCTCAGCCTTTTAGGTAGCCAGAGCTACAGGTGCATGACACCACACCTGGCTAATTTTTAAATTTAATTTACTTTTTTTATTTTTGAGTTGGCATCTTGCTCTGTTGCCCAGGCTGGAGTGCAGTGGCATGCTCACGGCCACTGTAGCATCAACCTCCTGGGCTCAGGCGATCCTTCTGTCTCAGTCTTCCACGTAGCTGGAACCACAGGCATGAGCTACCATGCCCAGCCAGTTTTTAAATTTTTATTGTAGAGACAGAGTCTTGCCAAGTTGCCCAGGCTGGTTTCAAACCCCTGGACTCAGAAATCCTCTTGCCTCCACCTCCTATAGTGCTAGGATTACAAGTCTGAGTCACTGCACCTGGCCTGGTCCATTGTTCTATATGTTTTATTTTTATGCCAGTACCATGCTGTTTTGTTTACTATAACTTTGTAGTACAATTTGGATAGCATAGACATTTTAACAATATTAATACTTCTAACATATGAGCAAGCGACATCTTTCCTTCAATGTATTTCATCAGTGTTTTATAATTTCCCTCATAGGGATCCTTTACTTCTTTGGTTAAATTTACTCCTAGACATTTTATTTTTGTAGCTACTATAAATGAATTGATTTCTTGATTTTTTTTCAGATTGATTGCTACAACAAAGGATTTAAACATATTATATTAAACATAGTTCATAAAACAGCAAAATTTGAGAGGACTGACTTCACTTTTGAAATAAGTTATGTGTGTAAAATGCCATAATTGCATGCTATAGACCAATCTTTTTTGAAAGGAAGAGTCAATGTGGCAAACTTCATTGTTGTCTTATTTTAAGAAATTGCTATAGCTACCCTCATTAGTCAACAGTCATCAACATCAAGGCAAAAATTTCCACCAGCAAAAAGATTACAACTCATGAGGGCTCAGATGATCATTAGCATTATTTTAAAACTAGGGTATGTCCTTTTTTTTTAAGGCATAATGCTATTGCACACTTATATACTATAATACAGTATAAACATAACTTTTATATGTACTGGGAAACCCGAAAATTTGTGTGACTTGCTTTATTGCAATAATCGCTTTGTTGTGGTGGTCTGGAGCCATACCCCCAACACCTCTGAGGTATGATAGTATTTTTTTTTTTTTGAGTTGGATCTTGCACTCTGTCGCCCAGACTGGAGTACAGTGGCACACTCTTGGCCACCACAGCTTCAACCTCCTGGGCTCAGGTGATCCTTCCACCTCAACCTTCCAAGTAGCTGGAACTACAGGCATGTGCCACCATACCTGGCTAATTTTTTAATTTTTATTGTAGAGATGAGGTCTCACCAAGTTGCCTAGGCTGGTCTCAAACCCGTGGGCTCAGGCAATCCTCTCACAGTGACCTCCCAAAGTGATGCCTGTATTCTTGATTGGTGCTGTCCAATAGCACTTTCTGTGATGATAGAAATATTCTGTATCTGTGCTATCCAATATAGTAGCCACTAGCCATATATGCTCATTGAGCACTTGAAACGTGGCTAGGGTGATTGAAGAACTAAATTTTAAATTTAACTTTAATTAATTTATATAGCCAGAGGAACTAGAATCACTAAGAAACCCCTTTGACAGAGATTCTCATTCTAATGGTTTGGCGTAAGGTTCAAGAATTGATGTTTAACCAAAGCTCCCCCTGGCGATCCTGAAGCATACATGCACAAAATATTTTTTTGACTTGAAATTTGGTAGGTGTATAAAAAGCTTTAACAGAGCAGGGGTCTTTTTGAGGTTTAGTTGCCCTAGCTCAAGCGTTTATAGGAGTAAGGAGATAATATCCCACAAAGCGTTCTTCAAACATCTGAGAGAACCACTTCAATCACCAGGATGTAGCAAACACTGAAAACAGAGTACGTTTTAAAAACTGTCTTAGCTTTTAAGTATATATTTTTAAACTGGGTGCGGTGGCTCACACCTGTAATCCCAGAATTTGGGAGGCAGAGGCGAGAGGATTGCCTGAGCCTAAGTGTTCGAGGCCAGCCTGGGCAACCTAGCGAGACCTCGTCTTTATAGTAAATCAAAAAATTAGCCGTGCATGGTGGTACACACCTGTAGGCCCAGCTACTTGGAAGGCTGAGGTGGATCGCCTGAGCCCAGCGGGTAGAGGCTGCGGTGGCTGTGAGTGGGAGAACTGCTTGAGGCCAGGAGTTTGAGACCAGTCTGAACAACATAGTGAGGCTCCCCACCCCATAACTTAAAAAAAAACAAAACAAAAAATAAATGAACAGAAGACACTGGAAAATCAACTCAGGGAAAAAAAGTCAGAAACTGAACAGCAGAAATCTTGGGATAAATTGTGATTTCTATGAACAAATACCAGGGATCATTAACTGAATAAGCAGGTTAGATAACTGTAAACAGCGTTGGAAGTGGAACTAGAAAGTGGATGATCTGACTTCCCTAAAGACTTACTGGCTGGAACAGGAATTTTGGATAAATTAAAAATAACAGCCTGGGAAACTTGGTGAGACCTCATCTCTACCAAAAAAAAAAAAAAAAAAAAATAGCTGGTCATGGTAGCACGTGCCTATAGTTCTGGCTACATGGAAGGCTGAGACAGAAGCATCACCGGAGACCAGCAGGTCAATGCTGGGGTGGCTGTGAGCATGCCACTGCACTCCAGCCCAGGCAGCAGAGTAAGACTCCAACTCAAAACAAAACAAAACAAAACAAAAAACAACAACAGTGAGAGTTGGTCTGGAAGAGATTTGAAAAACTTAATAAAAAATCTCGTGTTTCAGACAATGTGCTCCTAAAACTTCTTTCAACTATTTGCATGCCTCCTGACAGCACACTAAGTTGAGTAGCCTTTGAGTTGTGTTAGGCTATTCATTCTCAAAGTTGTGGGGTTTGTTTTTTTAAACTAAAGTCATTTTTCCCCTAATGATCAGTAGGCATTGCCTTACTGTATCTCATCACATAGCAAATTATAGACTTTATTTCCAAGAATATTGATGGGAAGTATATTTCTGGTAGAAAAAAACAATGAAAATGTGAGGCAAAATGCCAGTGTAGCATATTCAAACAGACATAACCTTTAAACCAGATTTGAATCCTGCCTCTTCTACTTACTACCAGTGTGACTTGGGGCAAGCTTCAAGACTCCTTCAACTGTAGAATAACTGTAAAATATTCACTATCTGAAGTATGGCCTTAAGTAGTAAATAACAATATAAACTGCCTGCAATGGCTTGCGCAAAGCAGGCATTCATGTTCTTTCTTCTCCTACAGTGTCCAAATTTGATGTACTGCTCACAGATACTCCATGAGGGAGTATAATGGACTGATTTCAATCCATACAGGACAGCCTAGGGATTGAGAACCAGTCCCTACCATTATGGATAGTCTACTTCCATCTTGACTGAACCTGTGTCCCTAGGTCTAGCAAGTCACATGATGTGTTATATACTTAATTTTTAAAAGTGACCAGCTCTGTGAAGTGATAGCTGCAAGGGCAGACTCAAGGGAGGTGAATTTTACATTTATATACTAATACAGTGAAAATTTGCAATATGTATTTTATAAAACACTAAGAAAAATCACTGCTTTATTCACAAAATTAATTAGGAAAGAGTGGGGATAGCAAAGATGAAGGCTTTGAAGGAGAAATTTCCCTTTCTTTAGCACCCTAGCAATGAGAAATCTGGAGGGGGAAAATGGCAGGAGGGGAGACCCTTCTGTTGGGCTCATTACAGATTTCAGCATTCATTCTCATCTAAGAAAATCTCTAAAGACTTTGCAAGTTATTTGTGACCCATAGTTTCTTTTTAAAGGGAATTATCAGTTATGGCTTGTTTTATTAATCTGCCAAACTGTCAAGTGAGCCTGCAGAGGTATCTTATCTACCATAGGTAATGTCATCTGTCTGCTATCTTTCTGAGCATGCCAACACTTAACTGTTATATAATCTAGTGATATAATCTCTGAATGCAAATATAGGAGATGTGGTAAAGTCATGGCCTATAATTAAACAAGGATAGAAAAAGAACCAGTGTGACAGAGATATGTCAGGGCAAATGAGAGCAGACTCCTCAGAGAGGAAAAAAATGGGCAAAAAAGGCCCTACCAAGTACAAAAAGCCAGCACAAACTTGCCAGGAAGAGCACAGGATGCACCTAGATGTTTCAATTAACTTCTTCAAATTTTCTTAAAAATGCTCAGAAAGGTTGGAAAACCAGGTACTAGAAAGAATTCTGGGTTGGGCGCAGTGGCTCACACCTATAATCCCAGCACTTTGGGAGGCTGAGGCACGAGGACTACTTGAGCCCAGGAGTCCAAGACAGCCTGGGCAACATAGTGACACTTCAACTGTACAAAAAAATCATAAAAGTTAGCCAGGCATGGTGCTGCATGCCTGTAGTTCCATCTACTGGGGAGGCTGAGGTGGAAGGATCGTCTGACCCCAGGAGGTCAAGACTGTGATGAGCTATGATCATGCCACTGCACTTCAGCCTAAGTGACAGAGTAAGACTCCAACGAAAAAAAACAACAACAAAAAAAACAATAAAAATGAACAAAATTCTGAAAAGGTTACAGTGTGGTATCCATGCAAAAAGATACCTGCACACAATACACATCACTAATTTTGGGGTATTACTACTGGAGAGGTCAAAGCAGGAATAACTTTTTAATTTGAAACATTTTTTCTAGATGTTTTTCATGTTTTATATAAACTACCAATAGTGACTGTTGCCAAAAGTAGAATAAGTCTACATATACATATTAAAATACTTCAAGGATTAGATAACAGAATTCAAGAAGAGAAGGTACATTCATGATATTCTTACTGCTTTTTCTCACATAGACCTGGGAGGCTTGAGAATTTCTGGAGTCAGATCCTTCAGATAGAGATAGAACTACAAACAAACATTTTGGGTACTTGTCCCATATTCTTTCTACACAGCCTGAAGATTGACAACAAATCTTTATAAATTTGCACCACTGCAAAATGTTTAGTTTTGTGTAATATAAGACTTTTTTTTTTTCAATTGATATTTAAAAAGAAATTTGTAGGAGGCATCTGCTTGCCAAACTCCACAGCCTGAAGTCACACACTCATCACCTGGCCAGATTCTCAATACCTGGGTCCCAAAGCAAACACTTTCCCCTCTCCTAATTCCAGACTACTTACCTGGCTCTAGACTCCCAGGTCTCCTGGGTCTGGCTTACTTTAGTGGTATGTGTTTTATAACAATAGTCATAGACATCTACAAGCATTCCTAGTACTTTTGCCCTGTTATTTAATCTGCTGTTGCTATTGTCTCAGTAAAAACATCTAAAACCACTCTGTTCTTTCCAAGAGTGTTTGAAGGAAGGCTTCTTATGCTCTCGGTCAAGTTTCCTTGCTTGGTGGTGTTTCCAGTTGCCACATGGCTTCCATTATGATGCTGAATAAGGATAAATGAGAAAGGCTCAAGACAGCTTGTAGGTCTACAGTGAAACTGCCTAGTGGCTAACTCATCCACTCACATAAATGTCTTATCTAAAAATAAAAGCCAAATACACATTTCTTAGTTTTTTGCATATATTTACAATATAAATACTAATTTGTTTTCAAAGTACATATTGTTTTAACAATTTGAGAAAGTTATCTAGCATAGGACAGCAATTTAATGTAAAGATTCTATAGTAGTGATTAAGGAAAAATAGACCTGCTTTTGGGTAAAGAACCCTAGAAGGAATATGAATGGGCATGACGACCGGAACTTGCAAGGGGAATGTGAAGCAGCTTAGTCCATACCACACTGCTAACACAGCATGTTAAAGGACTATGGTGTGAGACAGCAACCTGGATGGGGTGTTATAAAAACTAAACTTGAGGAATATAAAAAGTACACATGCTTGCATAGTGCGTTAATTTTTAAAGAAGCTCAACATTTCATTCTCATTTTCAATAACTTAAATGAATAGTACTTAAAACACATCACACAAAATTAAAGACTTGTGCATATATTTCAGATTTCAACATTAATGTCAAAAATACATAGTATGATTTTACATAGGATTTGTGCTACATTAGAACACTAGAGACAAACATCACTTGAGTATTAAGGAAAACATTAAATATTAAATAACTGAGAAATAAAATGTGTAAACACTACTCTAACTGGGGGTTTTGCTATTGCAACATGTCCAACGAAGTGGTTTCAACAGTACAAAAAAGATTAGGACATGAGTGTTTCCAGTCTACTTGGAATATGTGGATCTCATTTCAAGAATCCTTTAATAGAAACTGGTCCAGGATAACAGGAGAGGATCCACTCTCCTGACTGTTAACTTGTACACTCCATTCTATGCTAATTTTTACTTGCAAACTTGGGTACTGAGTGAATACTTTAAATTATCACTCCTTATCAACATCTTGGTGAAAACTGAGGGTTTGTTGGTGATTCAGTGTAAGATTTGAGTTCATATGCAGCACCGCTATCAACCTCCATTGACTTTCTAGAGAACAGGAGCCGAACATCTCTATGGAGGTAGATCTTTCCAGATTTAGAACTCTGGAACCTAAACAAACAGAAAGATAAAATGTTTCAGAGAAGGAGTCTTTAAAACAAAGCTGAGTAATTATAAAAGCTGAAAGCAGGAATAACTAATCTTGCTACAACATTGGACTAACACTAACTCTTAACATGGTGTTTTAAGGTCTTAAATTGCCAAAGCATGTGCTTTTATTAAGTTCTCCCTCTTAACTATTCCGTAAACATTTCATACTCCTTTTCTTTCTCACAATCTCTGAGATGCTTTTCTTCCTGTAAAACTGAGTTCAAATAAAATTTTACTTTTCCTCATCTACAGTGTCATGTAGGCGATAACACTATATTTGAAGGCTTGAAGTTCTAGCAGCTTCTAGCTATACAAACAGACTCATTTCACACAATTTATCCTCCCATGATTTTCGGTAGATTAAAATGGATTCCACACATGAAAAGTCACCACAGGAGATAATCAAGTTTTGAGGACAATCACAGGATGGGAAAGAACACCCATCAGCAACTGTGGCTGGCTAAATAAAACATCAAAAATCAAGAAAAAAGTTAGCAGTGAAATGAAAATGACTACTAAAACTATATATGAAAAAATTTCTATCCACTGCTAATATCTGTAGCAAGTATAGGGATCTGGAGTCTTTAACCACATAAATTTATCTGGCAGATAGACAAACATACCCTATAATGCTAATTTCTCTTTGTTTTTCCCTCAGCATAGCAGAAATATTCTCTGGGTTTGTGGATTTTATTCCTAAACTAGCTGAAATTGTGGTCAGTTCTATTATGTTAAAGTAGACCTCTGAGCTGGGCTCGGTGGCGCAGCCTGTAATCCCAGCACTTTGGGAGGCCAAGGCGAGTGGAATGCCTGAGCTCGTGGCTTCAAGGCCAGCCCGGGCAACTTGGTGACACCTCGTCTCTACAATAAATAAAAAATTAGCTAGGCACAATAGCATACACGCCTGTAGTTCTGGCTACTTGGAAGGCTTAGGTGGAAGGATCGCCGGAGCCCAGCAGGTTGATGCTGGGGTGGCTGTGAGTGTGCCAGCCTCTGAATGGCTTACCTTTCCCTCTCTCTGAAGTTATTTACCTTCTTAATCTGAGGGATGATTTGTGAAGTATACCATTTTTCCCAAATAGGTTTCTTTACAGCATTTATAGTGTCTAGTCATTATGTGAGGAGTATAAAAGCTGAGGAGTTGATTTTTTTTGTTTAGTCAACGTTGGTTACAAATGGCTATGGTTGTTAAACTTCAAGAGGAATGTGTCAAACAGAAGTTTAACCAGAGAGTTGAATCTTTTTCTAGGTTAGGAGATAATCATATAGTTTGCTATTTCATACTATTTATCTTTTTAAAAGTTTTCCCAAATCTGTTTTTTCATGGATTTTTTCCATTCCTACAATCTGTGTAACATTTCTTATAGGTTCATGTCAGGCAGTGTCAGGCTGAGTTTAATTACTTTTTGTTGGCGGAACATAGAAATGTTGGATATAATGTTTTGGATGCAAAAAAATACGCAGAAAACCAAGATGAGAAAATTAATTAAGCAGTGTTAGCTGGGCTCAGTGGCTCAGCCTGTAATCTTGCGCTTTGGGAGGCTGAGTGGATTGCCTGACCTCGTGGGTTTGAGACCCGCCTGGGCAACTTGGCGGGACCTCATCTCTACCATAAACCAAAAATTAGCTGGGCATGGTAGTGTGCGCCTGTAGTTCCAGCTACTTGGAAGGCTGAGGCGGAAGGATCACTGGAGCCCAGAAGGTCGAGGCTGCGGTGGCTGGGAGCAGCCACTGCACTCCAGCCTGGGCAACAGTGAGACTCCAACTCAAAAAAAAAAAAAAAAAAGTAGTGCTTTGTTGGGAACTTAATAGACTTTTTCACACATGAAACTTGAGTATACTGCTCACTTCTTATTCACTCCAGATCACCACTGCAAGGCAGATATACTGAAAGATAGTTTGGTGGTCACCATCATTAAAAGATTAAAGAAATTTCCTGCCCAGACCCTGGATGAAAGGTGATACCTCCTGATAAATAGCGCTCCCTACTGTAAGGAGTTTGTCTAAGATGAATGTCACTGATATGACTGAGGACTTTCTATGAAAGGAACCAAAAAATTATGAGAAACAGAGTTACAGGCAAAAAGTCTACCACGTTCTCTCTCAACCACTTGATTTACTCATTGATCCTGAGAGCTAAACTAGGATTTCAGGGCTGAAAATCTTATCCTAGGATACTGGCAAGATAAACCCCAAGGGGAAACCGATGGCTTCCCACAATCTAGAACTACAAGCTAGGTAGCAAAAGCTAAAGGAAAATGTATTTCTGATGGAAGCACTAGAACATAAGCTCTATGAGAGCAGAGATGTCATCATTGCTGTTTCCCTAGTTTCCAAAAGCATACCTGGTACATGTTAGTTAAACAAGTGAATGAATTAAGTTTAAGAACTTTCCTTTCTAAGACAGTAGGAGCCACATCTGGCTATTGAGCACTTGAAATGTGGCTCATTTGTGAGAATAGGAAAAACACTGTTTTGTTTGCTTGTTTGTTTATTTTCTATTTTTAGACCTGGTATCTACAAAATTTACTACAAAATATTAAGAACTTCAAATTGTGTGTGTAATAAATGAATGAATAAATACACACATACAAAGAAATGTGGCTCATTCAAATTGAGTTCCACTCTAAGTGTACATACTTGATTTCAAGGAGCTAGTAAAATAATATAAAATAATTCATTGATAAAGTTTATATTAATTATATATTCAAATGATAACATTGGATAGGTTGAGTTAAATAAAATATATTAATCTTACTTGCTTATTACTTTTTAATTTCTGGCTACTGAAAAATATAGAACTATCTACATAGCTCATGTTATATTTTTACTGAAAAGCATGGGTTTAGGAAATGTGTTTTACTGCCCCAGATATATTAGCATTTCTTTTGATGTAAAATATTTTACATTAAACAGCTAAAAATGAAAACTCTTCTAACTCAACAAGTAATAATGACTGCAGGAAGGTATGCCATGTGCTTTCCGCATCGTAGCACCTCATCAAGAGATCCCAAGCTAAGTAAAGTCTAAAGGGGACTAGTCTAGCTAGAGACACAGTTAACAACAAAAAACTCCTAAAAATTTTAGTATTTTTCTGAGGTAACATATTTTCATATTCATTTGAAACATTACCTCAGATGTATGAGGTAGCGTAATAACCGTTCTTCTGTATGTCGGATGTTCTCCTTATTAACATTTCTCTTCATTTCTTGTTTAACCGGTACAGAAAAAGTTCTTTGTCGTAGGAATGTCTGATGATTGGCTGGCATATCTCGTAAGTCATATATCACAACAAACATCTTCACCACAGTCTTATTAGGATTAAATAAGGTCTGAAGAAACAATATAGAAATTATTCTTTAAAAACAGTGATTTGTTGATGTGACTCAGAATGATTGTGACAATAATTAAGTCTTTTAATAACAAAATAATTCTACTGGATATAATTCAGTTTCATGACTAAGAAGTACAATTTCAGAAGTTTACAACACAATATTCAGTATTTTTTAAAAAAGATTCCATTTAATTTTTTATTTCATAATAATAAAATCCTGTAACAAATCAAATTCTTTAGTCACAAATTTCATATTAATATTGACAATATGTAACTTGTACTCTGTTCATATTTTTAAAAAGTAGTTCCACAGGTATAAGCAAAGTATATTCTTACTGGGTTAAAATATTCCAGTCTAATTATTTTAAAAATTAGCTTTGCTAAAGAGTATCAACTGCAAAATCCTCAAAACAGAATTTTAATTTTTTTCATATTTCAATAGTGAATAAACAGAATATTTCAAATAAAATACAAGCTCAGTAAAACTAGAATTTTTGGTGTTTTAGGTACATATGGTTATTGTAAAATTAAAAATAGATGCTCAAAGAAGAGCCTTTTTCCTATTTGAAAAATTTTCCAAGTTTAGAAAATTAAGCTAATTATTATTAAGTTCAAAGCCAGCTAAATAATATTTCATTTTCTCATACTTGGAATCATTTCCAAATCTGCAACAATATACGCTTTTTAGGAAAAATCACCAATATCATTACAGACCAAAATATGTATCCTTGGTGAAGACTGAATTGAATTTAACTGGTACTTAGCTATGAAAAATTGAAGGAATATTATTTTTAAAAGTACTAATTTTTAAACAAAACCCCAAGCTGCTGATCTGACTTTAACCAAATTACCAACACATCAATAGGTAACTTGGTGCCCATGCTTTCAGAAGCTCATCCGTGGCACTGGACATCACTCACTGAATCAAAATGAGAAATATATCAATATTATGATCCAATTTTTGAAATCTAGTGAGTCTTAAGATTAAGACTAATACATTCAACAACCATAACAATTCATAAGCCAGGAATTCAAACCATGTATGTAAATAATTAAACTATGTAAGGAATGAAAGATATACTCAAATTTCATTGTTTATAATTAATCACTAACATTGGCAGTCTCCAAACAAGAGGTGAATATGCTGCCTCTGGGTTTATGCCCATCATGACAACTGACAGCTAGCTTTACGCTGATTCACACTTTTCCATAGGCTACATAGCCAGGAGCAAGAGAACAGAACATTATCATTTCTTTAGCTCAAGAAACCCACTTGACATAAAAATCATACTTTAATATCTAGTGATATATACACATAGATTGCATAGAGCTAAATTTCACTCCTGTGTAATATGAAATAAACAAATGTACAGACTCTTTGCAGTATTGGAACAATGATGTGGGTAAAAGTGATCTGACAAAGCACTGAACACACTGAGGTCAAAGATCATAAGAAGGCTTGTTGGATTAGACTAGCTCCTGGGTGGGAGGAACAAGCCTCAGTCTGCAAGCTTTGTAAACTTGAGGGCTTACAGAATTATCTTTGTTCAGTTCTGGAGATGAATTCAATTGCAAGCTGCCCTTGATATCAAGTTATTCTTCTGAGAACCCCAGACCAGGGATGATGAAGGACTGCTCTGGGCGGGAAGGATGCTCCTAAGCCAAAATGAGATCAATCCCTAGACCAACATGAATGATGCCTTCTCCACTCTGACATCTGTCAGACTATATTTCTATTTGGTGTGACCTTCTCATTAGATCAATTTTAGAAATCATGATACTGGGGATAATATAATTTTGTTTCCCAAGTGTTCCTGCCAAAGCAATACGATTATTTGGGGGTCTCCTTTTAATTAGATCGATCTCAATCTGGTTTATATTAAACAGAAGGCACCAGCAATGTTATCTTCTAATTATACTGAAAACAGCTCTATTTAAGTTATGCAAACTGTCACAGATTCTTTTTCTAAAGTATTCACCTTGATTAGCTTATTAATGCTTTCCTTTTATGGAGGTCCCCAAATGGTCATTCCTGGGGCAGAGCAGGGAAACTCCAAACAAAGCTCCAGCCTCACTGTTACTTACCAAAATTGTTGCAGCAGCAGTAGCAGGAGAAAGGGCTAAGTTCTATATGTATGTGAGAGAATGATTATTGCAATTGTAGGCTATAAAACACATACCACTTGTATTGTTCCTGAAGGAGGTACTCGATAACCCCTTTTACCAAGGGACTCTAAAGTAATCACACCCTTGAAATAAAAGAAGACAAATTGAGTACAAACTTAAGCATATGTATATAAAAGACTAAAATAAAAATAACAATTCATATAATTATTACAACTTCAGAATTCCATTTCTATGGAAATATATTAAAACGAAATTAATAGAGATATATTCTATGTTTCCAGCCCTTAGGAAACAATTTTATTGTTCTTCCTGGGGATTTTACAATAAATAATATATAACATCAATGGCCACAGTGCTTGGAATTTCTATTAAGACATAGGATATATTTTATTTTATTTTTAAAATAAAGACGAGGTCTCACTATGTTGCCTATGCTGCTCTCAAACTCCTGGGCTCAAGTAATCCTCCTGCCTTGACTTTCCAAAGTGTTGGGATTACAGGCATGAGCCACCACACCTGGCCTAAGATATAGGATATAAAAGTAAGAAGTTCCTAACCAAAAAGGAAAAACACAGAGGTTATAGGATTATTCCCATGTATCTTAGGGGAGAGTGGAAATGAAGAAGCAAAAACAATGTAAAAAGTCGTAAGTGTGGAGGGGTCTAAGTCTTGGCCAAAAATAAAGTTAACTCTTGAGTCAGGAAGTTGAGTTAAGTTACATATATGAATTTCTGACTAGAGACAGAAAAAAATTGAGAGAAAATTTGGAAGTCTGTGGTTCCTGCCTGGCAATTACTTTATGGAAGAGAGGCTTAAGACAATAAAAAAAAAAAAGGAGGTTCAATCAGTAACTTGCAAGACCATGATATGCTCTCTGGTAAAGATATAAAATCTTACTTTCCTACTGAAATATTTCTTCAGAAATAATCTTATATCGTGATGTGTCTTAATACAGATCTTATTATGGTACAGTGCTTAGTGTGTCAAGAATCCAAATTGATTATACATCAGAATAAGATGGGATTGAAGGCCCAAGAGTTAAGATTTGACACAAGATTAAAGCTAAATTAGGGTCATTTTTTCAGAGAAGTCTAAAAAGGGGGATATTGGGAGTCTTTCAGTTAGTCTGCTCGTCCATTAATAGTTCTCAGACCAGGATCATCAGCATCGCTTATGAACTTGATACAGAATGTCTGACTTCTCCCTAGATCTACCAAATCAAGATTGAATCTTAACAAGACTGAAGACTGCCCAGATGACATCATATATACATGAAAGTTTGAGAAGCACTGCTCTAGTATATGAAGTCATTTTTCTTTTTTTTTGGAGTCAGTGTCTCACTCTGTCGCCCAGGCTGGAGTACAGTGGCACGCTCATGGCCACTGCAGCCTCGGCCTGTTGGGCTCAGGCAATCCTTCTGCCTCAGCCTTCCAAGTAGCTGGAACCACAGGTGAGTGCCACCATGCCCAGCTAATTTATTGTAGAGATGAGGTCTTGCCATGTTGCCTAGGCTGGTCTTGAACCCCGGGGCTCAGGCACCCTCTCACCTCTGCTTCCCAAAGAGTTGGGATTACAGGCATGAACCACCACACCTGGCTGAAGTCATTTTTCTTAGGATGCTTTAATCACCACAGAAGTGCAAACAATGAGGAAAAAGTATAAATTAAAACAAGATATGTTCAAATTGAATGTGTAAAAGCTTCTCAATAACCAAGATGAACAAATGATGATAGGTAGTGACGGTGATGCATAATTACTAGAGAGCTTTAAAAAATAAATTCTGAGTCATTTATTTTAACTGGGCCTGTAATTTTTTTTAAGTAGCCAAGTAGAGTAATTGCATGCTCTATATTTCACGAGTATATCATTATACCCTGTACAAGTCAAACTTACATAAAAGTAAATGTAAAACAGGACTGCCCCATTAGGTGACATCTCTGTTGGGTTTGAAAGTTGGACCAGTGTTGGGAGGTAAAAAGGAGTGAGAAAGGTAAAAGGGATGGCCAGACTTTGATATACAAATCCCTCAACTCCAAGTGAACAACATTTGACACTGGTTTACTAAATAACACATTAATACCGAGAAATGTTCACAGAAATTGGCACTTGTAAGACACGTGGTTCTTGACAAATCTGAATTATCACATGGTCATTTAGAGCATGAAAATAGTATGTCAACAAACTGTGTCCCTAACCAAAACAGCAATGAAGCTTTAATAAGCTTTAACAATTTCTCTCACACAATCTGCACTGCATGTCTTCTAAAAAGGTATTATCTACCACATTTCTTATTAGAGCAGTGTGGCTATTTACTCTACATGAAAATGGTATAGTACATTATACCCCTGTACTTCTCATTTCCAGAAAATAAAATATACTTAAATAATAGCTACCTTTATAATCACATAACTACAGATGATATATTATTGTTTTTCTTCACCAGCCATCTGCGTCCCCTCAACCACAAAAAAAAATAATAAAATATATATATATATATATACACACACTGTATATGCAGTACAGTAAAATTGGTAAGGCCAAAAAAATGACTATCAAGCCTATATGCATTTCCCTTAATACATACAATTCCAATAGTTTTAGAATAATAGTAACTAAGTCAATCTATAAAGAAAAGTATAGATTTAAAAAAAAAAATCGTTAAGTTTAAGACAGCACTTTAAAACAATAATTTCCAAGCAATCTAAGACCAGTAGCATTGGCAAGTCGGGAATTTTAGAAAGAGATTATTTAAAATTTTATTAATATTATTAAAGTTTATTATTTAATATTTTCATTATTTTAATGGATCAGCATATTATATTTATACCTAGAAAAAATTACCATATTAACATAAAGAAGAAACACATATGTTCTCCTGACATTTAAAAATAAAATAATAAGGCTAAGATAAACTAAATTTGGACAAAATCTTACACAAAAATGTCTCAAATTATTACAGAACAGAGAATATGCAAAAACAACTGGAAAACTAAGAGAAGTATATCTTGATTAATTACAAATAGAAATTAATATCTGGTTAATTACAAATAGAAAGAAGTCATACATAACCCTGTTAATATAATAATGGAAGTCATACCATAAATTTGCCCCTGGCACACTTGTTTTATTTTAATTTTTATATTTTATGTTATTTTATTTTAAGATGTAGGGTACAATTCAGGGTTAGGTATACAAATGTTCATTATGCAGGTACCCTTGTTGATGAGGTGTGAATACCTACTTTAGATATATATCTGCCTGGTTTCGAAATACATAGTTTCTAAACAGCTAAGTGTTGTCATATAATGCCTGGAGAAGATTTGTTGCCACTAATTCCCAACTGAAGAGAGATATTACATGGCTTGAATTAATCTTTGAGGAATTCTGTACCACCTCTACTAGACAAAGATAACTTTCTGTGCTAAAATTTTTACCCTTGTGAGTCATTTGTATAATCTGTGAAGAAAGGTCCTGAAGTTATTATTAGAATAACAAATAGGAGTGTTCTGTCTCACCCTTGTGGGTCTGTGATATGTATTATCAAAACATGATTGATGCTTTGAAAACAGACTAAACTACTAAAATATAAGTATTCCCTAAAGAACAAAATTAATTTTACTAATTTACAGTAGAAAATATCTGTGGTCCAAGATTTGGGTTGGGTCACTTGCAAACAGAACTCATTCCTAATAAGTAAACTGATTTAGAAAAAAATATATAAGGGATAGTTAATTAAAGAATATTATCACAGAAAAGAAAGTCAAGGATTCTTAAAAGGATAGATTAATTCAGTAACCTGAAACACCAATCAGGTTCTCGCCTGATAGAATGGAGTGAACCTTCCTTGAGAAAAGTGAGCAAATAATAAATAGGCTATATTTAGGTCCCTAAAAAGTACAGCTTCCTTTCCTCTCTGTTATTTCTCAATTATGTAGACATCCCTTTTCACAGCTTTTATTAATAACAAAACACATTGAAAATCCTGAAGGTCGAAAATGGAGGAGAGGGGTGTTAGGAGAAAAAGGAGTTAGGTCAGGTATAAGTCAGGAAATTGAAGTATCAACACTGGGCTATAGCGGGGCATGGTGGCTCACGTCTGTAATCTCAGCACTTTGGGAGGCAGAGGTGAGAGGACTGCCTGACCCCAGCGGTTTGAGACCAGTCTGGGCAATGTAGAGACTTCACCTCTACAATGAATCAAAAAATTAGCTGGGCTTAGTGGCACACACCTGTAGTTCCAGTTACTTGGAAGGATGAGGCAGAAGGATTACCTGAGCCTAGCAGGTTGAGGCTGTGGTGGCCATGAGTGTGCCACTGCACTCCAGCCTGGATAACAGAGTGAGAATACCACTCTGTACTGTACAAGACTGGGCTGTACAGTTTAATGCCTACAGTAATATTTATTCCCCAAATTAAGACCTGACATAAAACTCCAGATTTGGCTCCATATTTGATATCAATACTGTATACTGTAGACTTTTTACAGATCTGCATTGCTAGCCACTTCTCTCTCTTTCTCTTGGAACAGGGCTAATACTAATAAGACACAAGGATACACTGTCATTTATGCAACTGAAGTCTTATTTTATCTGCAATCTGCTGGAATAAAAAAAATGAGAAACGTAAAGTCACGGCTCGAGCTCAAGGCTCAAGATGGTGCTCGAATTCTTCTTAGCTATCTTACTCTGCATTAAGACATTAGCATGAGTCTGAAATAGCTAGTATTCTAAATAACCTTAGGCTTAGAAAAGAATGAGCCAAAGACAAACCAAAAAGGAGAAAGCAGAGCGAAAAGGCCTCACAGAAGTCTTAGGTCACCCAATCTTTCACTTAAACCTTATTGAGATAAGGATCACATGGGAAAGTGACTCTTGTAGGATTATAGTGCACAGTTAGCACTTGCTAATTTGTATGAACTCAGCAAGATAGACTTATAATATCACTAATCAATTTTAATTATTTTTTTCAAGTCACACGAAACAAGTAAACTTTTAACACCATTCTTAAATGCAAAAGAGGTTCTGTGTTGTTTGAGGTAGCTCAGAAAGAAGTTGTAAGGTCATATTTGGGTATATTAGTTTGAATTCTGCTTTTAGTTCTCAGGAAATGTTTTAAACTTTCAAGTATTGCACCAAAGCACATGAAGACATCTGTGATTAAGTTGGTTGGTTTGGCAGAAAAAGACAATTTAAAAAATACTTGCCATATAAGGAGAGGGAGCATTATCATCTGAAACACTGTAGAATGACACTTCAACAGGAAGAGTCAAATGTGTGGGGCAGAAAACACCACTTGCCCCTACCTCAGCAGTAAAACCATCCACAGTGCCAAGAGGATCTAAACGATAGTTCAAGACAGATTCCTGAAAGACAAAAAAAGTAATTTAAAAACCCAATTATAAAAGTCAACACATTCATTTTTTTCTATTAAAAACGTATTACTATGCTTTGTAGCACTAGAAAAGGATCATTACCACGGCCATATCCTCATTTCTGCCGTTCATCTCACCTGAGATCAACCTCATTTCCCATTAGTCTTCTATCATCCCATAAAGTTTGGCTTCCTCTTACTGTTCTAACCCATACTGTACAGAACTCTCCTGGAGCTTCACCGTTATATAGACCTGTTTAGTACGTTCTTTTTATATCTGTAAATTTAAAAATATGCTCGACAACAGCAAGTATTTACTTCTCACAGTAAGATTAAGTCATGGTGTTAGGCACATAGAAGCACTTAAAAACCTAACAGGTTATATATGGCAGTTTCATCCAAAGATGACACCAAGCACTTATAACTTTGAGAAATAACTGCTTCTTTTAAAAATGCTGTTGTATGTGACATGTGTTTTACTGTATAAACAATAAGTGTATATTAGGAAAAAACTAAGAGTACAGAAATACAAATAGCAGAGAAGTACCTTATCCATTCTTCCCAAGATCACCGACTGGCATTTTAGTAGTTACCTTTCCAGGTATAAGAAACATTTTAAGCCTTTCACAAGTTTTCTTTCACATACATACATCAACATGCATACATTATGAAATGTGAGTAGTATTCCTTTAAGACACTCTTTCAAAAGAAGTGCTGCAAACTCTCATGATTCTAATGGTCTGTGTAATCTAAACTGCAAAGTTATATACCAACAATCTAGTCTCCTAGTCAAAAAGACCTGTATCACAAGCAACTTATGTCACAACTAACTTTCTAAATCTTTCCTCTTGCCCGGCAGTCTACCCAATCCATATTCTGCTGATTTACCTCTTAGTCTCATGGCCTCATCTCTATACCCACCACCACTATCCCAGTGATCTACGTGATCCTCACAAGTTCTCCTCTGAACAAATGCAACATCTTCTAGTTAAGTCTTTCCAACTATAGTATATCTTCTGTACTACTATTAGAGTTTTTCTTTTATTAAAAAATGTTTTATCATATTATCCACCATATTTTTTTCCTGCTGTCTATAGAACAAAGTCAAAATTCATGGCACTGTATGTACATCCTGCCCTACCTATCTTGCTGCATCTCTCCCCACTTGTGCAGAGTGCCCTGCTTCAGTTCCAGCTTTTCAATATCTCCATGCTATGTTACTACTTTTGCACATATACCCAGGCACGTGTAGTTGCTTCTGTTTAGAATCTCCTGCCCCTCACCACAAAAATTTACTTGGCAAATTCCTATTCATCTTTTGTGACTAAGCTCAAGTGATAGTTCCTCAGTAGAGTTTTACACTATTACATCAGCAGAGACAGCAGATATACAGGCTCTAGCATACTTCTATACTAGTGTTAATTACTTGAGTTTATACATTATTTACAAGTCCCTTTTTTATAGTGGACTATAAACTTCTCTAAGGCAGGAACTTCATCATTTAGCTCTGTATCCTTACTATACAGTATGACACATAGTAAGTACTCAATAAATGTTCCTAAGATGCATAAAGATGGGAGAAAATTTCAGAGGAAGGCAAATGACCAATATTAGTTGCCAATTCAAACTTTATAAATTTAATACACAAGCATATGTGCTGGACCCTACTCAGTGCAATGCAACAACAACAAAAAAAGAAACTAAAAAACATATGGATTACAAAGTAAGAAACAAAACTGTTTCTATTTGGAAATGACATGACTGTCTATAAGAACAATCCCAAAGAATCTTTTAAGAAATCTACTAAAATTAAAAAGTGTGTTGAGCAAGCCACAGGTGATATACATATATACACACATATACATATATATTCACTAATTTTAATACACTAGCAATGAACAATTGGAATTAATTTAAGTATAATTTGCAGTATTGTTGGAAAACATGTAACACTTTAGATATATAACTACAAAAAGATGTCTAATATCTGAATGCCAAAAACCACAAAACATTGATGAAAAGAAATCAAAGAATATCTAAATAAGTGGATTTCAAGGAATGAAAGACTCTATTAAGAGATCAATTTTCCCCAAATTCATCTGTGCCAGTGCAATCAAAATAAAATCTCAGCAGAAACAGACAAGCTAATTCTAAAATGTATACAAAAAGCAATTCTATTTTATTTTTATTTTTTGAGAGTCAGGGTCTCACTCCGTCACCCAGGCTGGAGTACAGTAGCATGATCACAGCTCACCGCAGCCTCAAACGCCGGGCTCAAATGATCTCTAGCCTCAGCCTCCTGGGTAGTTGGGACTACAGGCACACACTACCATACATGGTTAATTTTTTAAAATTTCTTTTTCTTCCTTCTCTTCCTTCCTCCCAAGTTTTAAATTTTTTGTAGAGACTGCTCTCTTTTTCCCTTATAAATTTTGTTTGTAGTACAAGCCTCAGAAGGAAGAGCAGGAAAAAAAGAAAAAGTGAAAAAAAAATCTTGGGGTGGGCTTGGTGGCTCACGCCTGTAATCCCAGTACAGGCTGAGGCAGGAGGATCACTTGAGCCTAGAAGTTGGAGAACAACTGGGGCAATATAGCGAGACCTCAGTCTTTACTCTCTCTCTGTCTCTCTCTCTCTATATATATATATATTAATCAGGCATGGTGGTACACACTTGTAGTCCCAGCTACTAGACAGTCTGAGGTGGAAGGATCGCTTGAGCCCAGGAATCAGAGGCTGCAGTGAGCCGTGATTGTGCCGCTGTACTCTGGCCTAAGCAACGGAGTGAGATTTCGACTTAAAAAATATGTATCTTGTAGTACAAAGGCACCTGTCTCTCACAACAGCTTAGGCAAATTTCATTTGATAACAAAGAGAACTAGAGTTTTCAATATGTCTGAACTGATACCTTGAAAATGACATGGAAAAGACTACAAATCTTTTTTTATTTCCACAAAAACTTTGAAAGCTTCAATATTAAAATAATTATAAATAAGGCATAGTTTATATATCATACCATACATTCTATAAAGCAAATAATCCTAATTAACATAAAAATTTTAAATTATTTTCCCCTAAAAACCTCGCTAGTTAAAAATCACTTTTTTGGGGGGGGGCAGAGTCTCACTCTGTCACCCAGGCTGGATTACAGTGGCACACTCATGGCCACTGACCTGCTGGGCTTAGGCGATCCTTCCAGCTCAGCCTTCCAAGTAGCTGAGACTACAGGCATGTATCACCATGCCCGGCTAATTTTTTTTATTTATTGTAGAGACGAGGTCTCACCATATTTCCCAGGCTGGTCTCAAACCTGTGGGCTCAGGCAATCCTCTCGCCTCAGTCTCGCAAAGTGCTGGAATTACAGGGATGAGCCACCGTGCCTGGCCTAAAATCACTTTAAAAATGTTGTTTAGAGGCTCATATTTAAGGTTAAGCTGATTTACTTTTATTTTTATTTTTTTTTGAGTCTGAGTCTCACTCTGTTGCCCGGGCTGGAGTACAGTGGCATGCTCATGGCCACCACTGCCTTGACCAGCTGGGTTCAGGCAATCCTTCTGCCTCAGCCTTTCAAATAGCTGGAACTACAGGCATGCACCGCCACACTCAACTAATATTTCTTGATTTATTGTAGAGACAAGGTCTTGCCAAGTTTCCCAGACTGGTTTCTAATCCCTAGACTCAGGCAATCCTCTCACCTCTGCCTCCCAAAGTACTGGGATTACACACGTAAACCACTGTGCAGGGCTTAAGCTGATTTCTAATTAAAGACAGTATACACCCAGGATACCATGATCCCAACTAGAAATATTCACATTAAATAAAGAAGTACATGTATCAGAGGTCTTCAACCATTTGATTTCTTAAAAAATAGCCTTGTTGGCCAGATATGGTGGCTTAAGCCTATAATCCTAGCACTTTGGGAGGCCTAGGGAAGAGGATGCCTGAGCCCACGGGTTTGAGACCAGCTTGGGAAACATGGCGAGACCTTGTCTCTATAATTAAAAAAAAAATTAGCTGGGCGTGGTGGGGCATGCCTGTAGTCTCAGCTACTTGAAAGGCTGAGCTGGAAGGATTGCTTAAGCCCAGGGGGTCAAGGCTGCGGTGGCAGTGAGTGTGCCACTGTACTCTAGCCTGGGCAACAGAGTGAGACTCTGACTCAAAAAAAAAATAGGCTTGTTATTTTAGATTTAGATTTAGCTGCAAATAAAGTAGAGAGAACCATTTGATTTTGTGAATCGACCTGCTTGATCATGAAGGGGCTGTTATTAGCCTGCCATCACCTTTCTTGGGTTCCCAGACTCAATTTTACCAAGTTAGAAGATATGGTCAAGTTTATTCTCCTGCCTAACTAACAAATACTTCAATCCAACCTGATTTTACCAAAGTCCTCTATTTTCCTACACTAGCTACTCAATTCTAAGAATGTTACTGCCAATAATAATTCTCCCAACTTCCTTTTTCACGAAAATAAAGCAAAATAAAATAAAAAGGTGTCGGGCTCAGAGGTTCAGCCTGTAATCCCAGCACTTTGGGTGGCCAAGGTGAGTGGATTGCCTGAGCCTGCAGGTTCAAGACCAGCCCCGGCATCTTGGCAAGACCTCATCTCTACAATAAATTTAAAAATTAGCTGGGTTTTGTAGCACACGTCTGTAGTTCCAGCTACTTGGAAGGATGAGATGGAAGGATTGCCGGAGACCAGTAGGTCGATGCTGGGGTGGCCGTGAGTGTGCCACTGCACTCCAGCCTGGGCAACAGAGTGAGACTCCAACTCAAAAAAATAAAAAAATAAAAAGGTAATTTCAAGGCTTCGACAAAGAGACTATCTACCTTTCACAACCAATGTTAAAGACATAAAACAACACTAGAGTTAGGTTAAAAAACTTCCATTTTTACAATAGTTTAAAAACACATTACCTCAAAATTTCCTAGGAGACTAAGACTTATAGGTGGAGCACTAGAACTCAAAAATGGTTTTTCGTGAATATCTGGATCATCTTCAATGTTTAAACATGGTCGAGGACTATTAAAAAACAAACCAGCATAAGAAAAAATTAACCATAATATTTTATTGACTTTTGTGCAAAATTAAACTAGAATAATCTGAACAATTTTACTCAATCTACTCATAATAAAACTAATATCACCAAATTTTAAGATATAAAATTTCTAGTTTAAAATTTATGACTATATTTTATAATCTTTGTTATAGTATTTGATAAAGTGTGTGTGTATATACACACTATATATAAATATAGTGGCATCTTAAAAGTTTTTAAGGTGAAATTTATAACATATCAATCACATAGTGTCATTAATCTTCATTTTCAGTTAAAAATTAGACAAGGGTAAAATTGTGTGACTAATATAATCAGAGTATTTGCTAACATGCAAAAATTGCTAACATTATTTTAAAAGAAGAAATAAAAGGTTGAGTTTAATGACCAGAAATATACAAATTCACGTGGATATTAAAACCAATAGAAGAGTTCATTATGATAACTGATATATAGCTGCTACACGCCACCTTAATTTTATCCTCAGTCATCTTTAATAATTATGTACATGCATGGAATCATTCTGAAAATAAGATTCCTGTTGCAACTTATTTTGAAATTACTTATTGTGAAAGACCAGAAATTTTTGAAATTGTTTCATATAGACAAATTAATTTTGAGATAAATACCTTCTAGATGAGAAGTTTTTCAGATGCAGTAATGAAGAATCCAGATCAAAGCAACCTGATTGTGTTTTTCTTTGAGGAACCTAAGGTCAAAGTGATCATTTGTATTATTTGAAAAGATTTTTTTCTCTAAATGATAAAACACTTCTCAAATTAAAGTTAAGCCTATCTTTGAAATAACAAGACTTCTCCTATAACAACCTACTAAAAATCATGCTGTTTGTTATATATTGTTTTAATATTCTCATTTTATTAACAAGTGTGGAAAAACCAGAGGGTTATTAAAAGCACTTTTACTAGGTTTTGATTTTTTTAAGCAGCAGAACCAGTTTTATTCTAAAACCACATCCTCCATGGAATCTCAATACATAATATAAATAAGATTTTTACTTATTTGTATACTTCTCTATGATTTTAGGAGGAAAAACAATTCTAGATTTAAAAGAAAAAAGAAAATAATTAAATAGAGGGTCCTACCCACAATGCCTTCTCCTTTGATCATCCCACCCATTGTGACATTCCAAAAAACCCTAAGGCTTTATAGAGAACAGGTTTGAAAATAATCTTCTAGATTTATAGTCATCAGTGTAGACCAGACTACACTTCAGGTGAACTACCACCCAGCTCAGAATATCCTATAAGACCCAAATGTAAGTTAAAGGTAAAATCACATACAACATAAAGGTAAACAGATTTGTTTCTAAAAAATTAAATATGTGTAAATTATCTGAGTTACTAGTCTAATTGGTAACAGAAGAAGTACATGATACTGAAAGTCTAAACAAGTGCACCATGCTATTTACTGCAGTTCAAACTTATTGCAAAATGTTTGATCTAAGCTCTCACGTCTTCAATTCTGAAAAGTTCTCTCTCTATTTTTTTTTTGAGTTAGGGTCTTGCTCTGCCTCCTAGGATGAAGTAAAGTTGCATGATCATAGCTCACTGCAGGCTCAAACTCTTGGGCTCAGGCGAGGAGCCGACCTCAGCTTCCCGAGTAGCTGGGACTAAAGGCACATGCCACCACACCTGGCTAATTTTTAAATTTTTTGTAGAGACGAGATAGTGTTATGTTGCCCAGTTTAGTCTTGAACTCCTGGGCTTAAGCAATCTTCCTGTCTTGGCCTCCCAAAATTCTGGGATTATAGACAGGCGTGAGCCACCACACCCAGGCAATTTGCTATTTTCTAAATTGCGTTTTCTTTATTCTATCTAGTCCTTCATTTGAAACTTCTACTAGACATATATTGAACATCTCACTCTAACCTCTATCGTTCTTTCATATTTTACCATTTCTTTTCCTTTCTGTGCTTCTTTCTAGGTGCTTTCTAAATATTTGTCTATCTACTCACTAAGCCTCTATTCAGCTGATTTTAGTCTGTGGGTAAATTCACTGGTGTGTGTGTGTGTGTGTGTGTGTGTGTGTGTGTGTGTGTGTGTGTGTGTGTGTGTGCGCGCGCGCGCGCGCGCGCTCCAATCATTTTTCATACCTGAAATTTCTACTTAGAGGCACTAACTCTAGTACTTAAATAAGTTCAGATGTCCTAAAGGGCCATAATTTACCACAAGTTACTACTTGGAGATTTATCTTTCTTTCTCTTATACTGTATTATATATTTAGCAGTTGTTATATTCAATCCAGAATTTCTTTATTTGGAAAAGAAAAAGTATCTTCTCATATTAACTCATTCCAAGGTATTGACCAGAAGTCTGTAATGCTTTTTACACATCATAATGTTGATCATTTTTTCAGTGATCAATTGGGCACTTTGAAAGCACCTGATAGGTAGGTCAAACATTTGGAGTTTTATTAAAAAGTGGGCAAAATATCTGAATGGCCATTTCTCAAACACATACATATGGCCAATAGGTATATGAAAAAATGTTCAATATCACTAATCATCAGAGAAATGCAAATTAAAACTACAATGAAATATCATCTCAAACAAGTTAAAACAGCCTTTATTCAAAAGACAGGTAATAACAAAGGCTGGCAAAGATGTGGGAAAGAAGAACCTTCACACATTATTGGTGGGAATGTAAATTAGCAGCCCTATGGAGAATAGCATGGTGGTTACTCAAAAAACTAAAAATGGGGCTAGGGGGCACAGTGGCTCACGTCTTTGATCCCAGCATTTTGGGAGGCCAATGTCAGAGGACTGCTTGAGCCCAGAAGTTCAAGATCACCCTTGGCAACATAAGGAGAACTCATCTCTACAAAAAGTTTTTTAAAAATTAGCCAGGCGTAGTAGTACGTGCCTGTAGTGCCAGCTACTCAGGAGGCCGAGGAGGGCGAAACTCTTCAGCCTAAGAGTTCAAGGCTGTGGTGAGCTGTGACTGTACCACTGTACTCTACCCTGGGTGACAGAATGAGACCCCAACTCAAAAACAAACAAAAATTTAAAACAACTAAAAATAGAACTACCATATGATTCAGCGGTTCCATTTCTGGATATATATATATATATACATAATGATCAGCAAATGTATATATAAAAGAAGGGAAAACAGTCAAGGAGACAGCTGCGCTCCCATGCTCAATATAGCACTATTCACAATAGCCAATATATAGAGGCAAACTAAGTATGCATCAATAGAAGAATGAATAAAGAAAATGTGGTACACATACATAATGGAATATTATTCAACCATAAAAAGAATAAAACTGACCAGGTACAGTGACTCAGGTCTATAATCTCAGCACTTTGAGAGCCAAGGTAGAAGGACTGCTTGAGCCCAGGAGTTCAAAACCAGCCCGCGCAACATAGCAAGACCTTGTCTCTACAAAAAAATCAGCCAGGCATGGTGGCATGTGCCTGCAGTCCCTCCTACTAGGAAGACTGTAGTGGAAGGATCGTCTGAGCCGCAGGTCGAGCCTGGACAACAGAGTAAAACTCTTACTCAAAAAAATATATATTAGGCAAAAGAATTTCAGAGAAATTCTGTAATCCTAATATACCAAATTTAATTTTTATTCACTTTTTAGTCTTTTTTCATATTATCACCTAGTTTTTAAATGTGTTATCAAAAATAAAATCTTTTATAACTGGAAATTTATTTTAAAGGCTTAAAATTGGTTTCAATTAAAATTGAAAGAAATTATTTGTAAACATTTCAGATGTTTGTAAAATTTAAAAGCATAATAAAAGAAAATGCTTACCGGACTTGAAAGAAGAGGCAATCCAGTTTGAGGATGAAAGGCTCTGGTTGAGGTTCCATCCAAGGAATGAAAATTATGTTTTCTCCAGACATTTGAATGTTTCAGTGTAGTCCTCTGCTAGAAACAGAAATAGATTTTAATGGTAATATTTACATACCCTTTAAATAGCTTGTATAACTTTTCAGTTTTTAGACTCATTCTTAATATGTTCTGAGGTATTACATTCTTGGTGGTGTAGCTGAAGGTACACAGGTTGAATATCCCTGATCTGAAAAGCTTGGGACCAGAAGTGTTTCAGGTTTTGAATTTTTTTCCCCAGATTTGGAATATTTACATCTTATGAACCTAGCAGTTGAGCATCCACATCCAAAAATTCAAAGTGCTCCAGAGAGCATTTTCTTTGAACATCATGTTGGTGCTCACAATGTTTTGAATTTTGGAACATTTCAAATTTTGGATTTTTGGGATTTGGGATGCCCAACACATATATCTGTATCTTATGCCAAAACACACATACATGCACACACACATACATTCTAGCTGGAAAACAATGTCTAATTTTTTTGATGATATGCTGAATAAGTTCAAATGTTCTAAAGAAAAGATGTCCAAGTATAATTGCCTTATCAACATATTGTCATTTTGCTCAGAATATAGCACTTTATAAGCTAATATTTGATAATTTCATGGGAAATCTGTTCCATGAACCCCAGTGGATGCCTGAAGCCACAGGTAGCACAAAACACTATATATGCTATGTTTGGTCCCCTACATGTAAATAGCCATGCTAAAATTTCATTTATAAATTAGGTATAGTAAGAGAGTAACAACAATGATAAAATACAATATCATGACAATAGACAGTGATAAAAGTTATATGAATGTGGTCTCTCTGTATCTCTCAACGTATACGACATTAACCTATTTTCTGACCATGGCTGACCCTGAGTAACTGAAACCACGAAAAGTGAAACTGTGCAAAGCAAAACTGTGGATAAGAGGGGACTACTATATTCACCAATAGAAAAAAAATAGTATAATGTTCTAATATATAAAACAATGTCAATACCAAGAGCAATTTTCAGGGGACATTATTTGGTAGAGCATGATACAGGAATATAAGAAATACTGTGTATTTAAGAATGTAAGGCCGGGTGCAGTGGCTCATGCCTATAATCCCAGCACTTTGGGAGGTTGAGGTGAGAGGACTGCCTGAGCCCATGGCTTCGAGACCTGCCTGGACAACTTGGAGAACCTCATCTCTAAAATAAAAATTAGCCGGGCATGGTGGCACATGCCTGTAGTTCCAGCTACTTGGAAGGCTGAGGCAGAAGGATCACCCGAGGCCAGCGGCTTGCCACTGCCCTCCCGACTGGGTGACAGAGTGAGACACCAATTAAGAAAAAAAAATGCATATAGGTCATTGCTCTGCTAAGCCATGGTCTGATCATGTGGCTCCTTGAGCCATGGTCGCCATGTGTCCTAGCCTTGGCTCCCTCTCCTTCCTTGGGGAGGTGAATATCCTCTCTCTCTCATTTATTTTCTAAATAAACTATATTTTCCAATCTAAAAAAAATTGTATATAATGCAGTCACAGTACTATATTTTTGACCCCCACACAAAAGAAATAGGCTAATTCTTTTTTTTTTGAGTCAGAGTCTCACTCTGTCGCTCAGGTGAAGTGCAATGGGACACTCATGGCCACTGCAGCCTTGACCTGCTGGGCTCAGGTGATCCTTCTACCTCAGCCTTCTAAGTAGCTGAAACTATAGGCAGGTACCACCATGCCCACCTAACTTTTTGATTTTTTGTAGAGATGAGGTCTCACCAAGTTGCCCAGGCTGGTCTCAAACTCGTGGGCTCAGGCAATCCTCTCACCTCGGCCTCCCAAAGTGCTGGGATTACAGGTGTGAGTCACCGCAACTGGCCTAGAAATAGGCTAATTCTTAAGGACTGGACAAGTTTATACCCAAATACCTAACATTAAAAAAAAAATACACGAATAAAAAGTAGAAAGGACTACATTGGGTTCTGGCTTTACCATTTACTAGCTTTTTGAACTTAGGCAAGTTACTTAACCTCTTTAGCCTACGGTCTTCATTTATAAACAGGAATTAATAAAAGCACAGTGGCCATTGCCTTGCTAGACCCTGCTGTGGCCATGTGCTCTTTGAGCTATGGCTATCACCATGCTTCCTGGCTTTGGCTCCTTCCCCCACCTTGGGGAGGTGAATCTTCTCTCTCCCTTCTCTTTCTCTAATTTACTTCTAAATAAACTGTATTTTTTAAAATAAAAAATAAATAAAAGCACCTCACTTCATAGGATGGTGAGAGGATTAGGTAAGCCAACATGTGTAAAATATTCAGAATAGTGTCGGCATATAGTAAATGTTGTATAGTTATATTTAAAACAAATGCATAAAAAATGAATTTTAGTGGCCTGAAAAATATCATGGCCAGATTTAAGTCTTCCTATTAGGTACTGGAAAGGATCATAAAAAGCTAATATTCCTTAAGGCCAGTGTAGGATTTTGTAACAATCGTAGTTTTAGGAAATTTCATTAAACCCCACTTTAGAAATAAATCTTCTGTAGAAAAATATAATTGGAAACATGATACATTTTAAAAACTCTAACGTCTGGCAAAAGTAACTTGAGTGATAAAGATGATGAACCAAGGTCATTCAGACTAGAATTAAGGCAGTTAGCAGTTTTCTATAAAACTAACACATAAATCTGTGACACTGCTTAGAGAAATAAAAGTAACTGAAGTCTAGTGATTTTTGGAAGTTACAAAATGGTTTGGTGGGAAGTAAAATAAAATGGAAATAACAAATATTTTTCATTTATATAGTGCATTAAAGGTTTACAAAATATTTTAAAATCCAATATTTGATAATCATAACTCTGAGACAGGCACAAGAGATTTATCATTCTCACTGTAAAACTGATGAGACTAAGGTTTTTAGAAGTTATATGATTTATTCAGCATCACTCAGGACTAACTGTGAAGCCAGGACTGGAACTCAGGTGTTTTGACCAATACTTTAGTGATTCCCTATAGATACTTTGAAAATTATTAACTAACTAATGGTGTAACACAGTGGACATACCAAGTGTACTGGGCCAGAACGGCTGACAAACACATTAAGCTCATAAAAGTTTCATTTCTAATTCATGCCTATTCTCCAGCAGTTAAGTATTGAAATAAAAGAGGGACAAATCCAAATGAAGTACTTGTATAGTTCACAAATTTGTCCTTGGTTATTATGAGGTAGTAGAAAAAAGACTGACTGGATTATAAGTCAAGAAACTGGGGTGGGAGTGGGGGGTGCCAGTTGAGTTGCTGAGCAGTCACTAGTGTGGTGTCAGTCATTCTCTTTGAGTCCCAGCTTCCTCATAACTGTCCTATCTGTCCCATGGTGAAGTAGTAAAAGGAATCAAATGTTCTGTAATTATGTGATATAACTGCAAGCAATAAACTAACATCATACAAAATCAAAATATTGTTCTATACATATTATATAGCATTGATTCTCCTGAATCCACAGACCAAAATTTAAAAGCTAGGTGCTTCTGAATAGAAGTAATAGACCTTTTACATAGGGGGTGGGCAAGGAGAGAACAGAGCTCTAAGACCTAAATAACAGACCTAATAGGTCATGAAAAAAATTATTGCCACGTTAGCTGTTTCAAAAAGAAAGGGCACTACTCCCTATTTTTTAAACCACATGATATTTATTTCCTCTATTTACCTAAGCGTTGCTCTTAAGAGAGGAGGTTATTTGCAAAGATGTTAAACCTAGTTCTATAGATTTATTATAGACTATGTGCTTTATAGATAATAGGTACCTTGGGGTTTTAGAACCAGATATACTGTAAATAAAATGTAAACCCTAACAAATATTTGAGAATTATATTTGAAATATCAGAAGTTACTTACCAACACCTCTGTATTTTTTGGTCGTTCATATGGAGACAGATAGTCTTTTATACTTCTCTGAAAACAGTTTTGAGATTTTTCAGCAATTGAATCTTCTTTCTTATCCTGTTCACTTTTTAATTGGTCTGACTTTTTGCATTTGAAACCTTCATTATTTTTTAGATAATTTTCTATGCTATTAAGTTGAGTATTTTGCTCACATGAATTAGGCCTTTTGGAGTCTTTATATGAGCACTTATTTTCATGTCTGTTTAAATATTCAGGCATTTCCAACGTTGTAACTTTTATTTTGGAGTCACTTTTTTTTGAATTATCAAATTGGAGATTGTCAAGGGATTCTGGATTATAATTCTCATTTTGTATTATTTTTTCCTTATATTTATTTGTGCAAGTCTGCTTCTCAATACTGCTGCACTTTGAATACTGTTTATCAATTTCAATGCTCATTTCTTGCTTCTTAAATCTGTTTGTCAAATCGAAGTGATTTTCTTTGCAATTTGAGAAAGTCAATAAACTAGCAGCTTTGTTCTGTGTCTCCTGATATGTACTTTGGATGATTTCACTAGGATTGTTCTGATACTGATTTCTTATTTGAGGTTTCAAAGAACACTTTTCTTTACTATTGCATTTAAAAGAATTAAAAGATTTATTAGGTATTACGTTTTCCCCACAATTGCTGTCTCCTAATAAGGAACATTTTGTATGAGATATGGAAACAGAAGAATCATCTTTATTTTTCAACAAATTTTTGTCTTCATATGAACTCCTGAACACTTTAGAAGGAACTGAACTGGAGTCATGCAAGTTGAATGACTGTCGGGAAATATGCGATGCTGTTGGATCAATGTGCTCCAAGTGTTGAGCAATCCTTGCGATAACATCTTGCCGCTCCTGGAGTAAAGAGCCTATTAAAGGATTAGCCTCTCCAATAGACTGACGAGAATAAAGACCATTAGAATTGCAAGGTTCATTGCGAAGAGTTTCTGGTTTTAGTCGAATTTTGACCTCATTGGTGCCTTCTGGGGAGGTAAACTCTGGACTACCAAAAGAAATGGAGAAAGTTTCTTTATATTTTCTCAAATTTTCATTTTCTTGTGAAACCCGGTTAAGTTTTGAATGAAGTGAACTAGACTCTAGAGTATTAAATGGATGTCCAGAAACATGCGAAGTGCTTGGATCACAATGAATCAAGTGCTGAGCAATTCTTGCAATAACTTCTTGTCGCTCCTGAATTAAAGAGCCTATTAAAGGGTTTGTTTCGCCGACTGACTGCCAGGAGCTCTGGCGGCCAGACACACTAGGATCAGTAACTGAAAATGATTTTAAAGTTCTTACTGATGTCTCATGTGACTTTATATCACCTATGCCACTAAAGCCCAGAATATTGGCTTGAGATGTCCCATAGTCTGATTTACTGCCAGTGCCTGGATACAGTCTGACATTTTTGACAGCTGAAGTATATTCTGGAGTTGTGCCATATTTTGCATGTAATACACTTTCAGGTGCCATGGTCCAAGTTTGTTTGCTACACAGACGCTGTGAACTGTTTGTACTACATTGTTCTGCTTCATTAGAATTGCGGTGCTGATGGGTTTTAAGTTCATGTTCTTGAATTCTTTTCTCATAAAGGCCAATATTAGTGTGAATACTACAGGTCAAAACTGGGTAATTTGATTGTCTGGGCAAGGACTGAACGCTGACTTTCAAGGCCACATTGTGAGAAACATTGGGAACAGGAAACACATGCTCAGTTGGAGTCTGTGAAAAATTCCACTGTAGGTCTACATCAGCAGCACTGATTCTAGAATCACACAGAAAGATACTGAATCAATAGATTACAAAAGTTATGCTTATTATTATTTTTAAAGTGTACAGAAGTTATTAACTTATTTTTGTTCACATTAATTGCCACTGAGGTTTACTTTTTAGGCACTTTACCACATATATTGTTCTGATAAAACCAATGTATACAGTACAATAGATTATGCTTGGAAGAGATAAGGTTTTTAAGAAAATCAAATCACTTAAGCATTAAGGCTCAAGAATATTACAATGTTAAACTATTTGTCAAAACAGAAGAAAACGAATTTGTATATACTAGGATATATATGAATTCAACTAACTATGCTGTGCAAGGTGGTTAAGAGACACAATATCTCATGGCTACCTGCCAAAAAAGTCAGTTAGTTGTTTAGCAGCTTGTTTATTTTTTTCAAGATGCCAAAAATTAATAAAGACTATTCTTCTAAAAATTCAGCAATTGCTTCTTGGCATTTTGGCAAAGATCCAGTGTAAAAATTCAGCTGCCCAGAAAAAATTCCTACTTTATTTTTTTAGATTAGAAAATATAGTTTATTTAGAAAGTAAATTAGAGAGAGAGAAGAGAGTGGAGAGTCCAAGGTAGGAGAGGAGACCAAAGCTTAGAAAATAGGGCGGCAGCCATAGGTCAAAGAGCACATGGCTATATCAGAATTTAGTAAAGCAATGGCCCTCTACTTTATAGCATTTTTCCATTGGTTTCTCTAAAGTAAGCTTAAAAGTTCTAGGGATATTATTCCATATCAAACTTAATGCAACAAGCAAACTTCATACTGATTCAATTCAAATTTCTCTAACTTGTTTTGAAAAAAATACTTGGTAAATTTTATTTACTTGTATTTAGAAATGAAGGCAACAGTCTACTTAAAAGATAAAATGCTATTCAGTGGTTGAATATGCACTACCCTTTTTTTGTCCTAGACATACCTGTAGAGAATATTCCGTGGAATAGCACCATGAGAAACACTCAGCCAAGCACTTAACTGAGAAAAAAACACAAATGAACGAACAGCCAACAGAAGAGCCTTCTCTTCAATAAATCGATCGCCACTCCTAAAGGAGGCAACAAAGCATAATTTAAATGTCAGTAAATACAAAACCGAATTTTAGAACGGTAGGAGCTGCCATGAACTTATCACTTTGTATGCTTTGGAAATGTACGCTTTGAAGAGTATAGTAGTGCACTTACCAATATTACTTGAAATTACAATTACTAAACTAAGTACTAAGTGTCTCAATTTTACTACTTAAATAGAGGAAGACTAATACATGATACATTAAAATAATTTATAGGAAGTAATAGAAAACTTGATTTACCAGGAACAACTTCAAACCAAGTTTAATAACTTACTGTCGAGGAACTGGCTCCAAGATCCATCTTTCTAATAATAATGCATCTTGCTTAATTGCAGGATCATTTAGATCAATTCCTTCTGTGGTGGGCCCATCATCGCTGTAGCAGCAGTCTGGTAGTAGCATCACTTCTACCATGATTGGAAGATTATTTTTCCACAACAGTGTGACCTCAGACCTAGTTCGTCTGGCTTGGCGACACTTAGAGAAAATAAATGTAAGCAATGTCTCAATAACCCATCTACTTTTGTATTTCAATTAAAAATTATAATTATAAAGATAACATCTATGAGAAATGAGTCATCTATTGCAGAGCTTTGCTTAGGCTTGGCTATTGAGATTTCCTCATTAAATAATGGATTCATGCTAAGGAGTTCTAGAGTGTAAGGATTAATACAGAACGCAAATATTGATTTTATTAATATGATGCAAATTTTCTTGGGTAATATTTCTTTCTTCTATCTTGTCAGGAAGAATTGCTATATATAATGTATGATAGGCCTCTGAGTTGGCCTAACCTTGACTAGTTTGTTAATTTCATCATCATTTCATAGGAAAGATTAATTTGTAAATTTGAAGACCAAAGTATTAAAAACTTATTTTCATCAAACACTCAAAATTGACAAGATTTTTAAAGTTTAAAAATTTGGACTACATTTGAGAAACTAGTAAGTGAGAGAATTTTTTTTTGAGTCAGAGTCTCACTCTGTCACCCAGGCTGGAGTGAGCATGGCCACCACAGCCTTGACCTGCTGGGCTCAGGCGATCCTTCTGCCTCAGTCTTCCAAGTAACTGGAACTTCAGGTATATGTCACCATGCCCAGCTAATTTTTTGATTTATTGTAGAGATGAGGTCTTGCCAAGTTGCTCAAGCTGGTCTCCAATACCTGGGCTCAGGCAATTCTCTCGTCTCTTCCTCTCAAAGTGCTAGGATTACAGGTGCGAGCCACCACATCCAGCTTATATTTTAACAGTATTATAGAAAAACAATAACAAAACGTATCCTTCCATTTAAAAAAAAAGGGAATGCAAAATTGGCTAATATGAGGAAAATAATTATAACAAATGAATAAGAATACAGAGTGGATGAGCCAGGGCTGAGACTCTAAAAATAACGAAAAGTAAATCACAATAGCAAAAATAATCTTATAGCTACTGTATGAGAGGGCAGGTATGAAATCAGCTGCCCACCTTCCTGCTGGTTAGCAAAACTAAATGCCATGCCTGCAAGAGCCTTTTTTATGAGCCAAGGGTATTAGCTATGGTCCAGGATTGGAGATATTTTTCCTTTATAGTTATGACAAATTTTACATTGAAATGTGAAAAACTATCACTGTAAAGTAGGAAAGGTAATGATGGAACTTGAACTAGTTTATATAAGAGATAAATAAACAGCATTCAACACAAGATTCTTACCTGAGCCAGCTTGTCATTACATTCATGTTTGGTAGTTACTGGGTAACAAGACTGTGCTGGAGGGCAATGAAAACTTTCCGTTCGACCTTTTACAGAACATTCAGGTGTTCGTCCTTCTGTTATTAGCAGGGCCAAAGAGACCAAGAACTCCTCTGCATCATATTCAAAATATTCATCGAGAGTATCTGGTATTTTTTTAAAAGGGAAGGAAGAGAGGTTCTCAGTTTAATGTACTTTTTTTGTTCCCCCGAGTCAAGTCTTTCTCTATCACCTAGACTAGAATGCAGTGGCATGGATCATGGCTACTGCAACCTCAACCTGCTGCTGGGCTCAGGCAATCTTGCTGTCTCAGCCTTCCAAGTAGCTGGGACTACAGACGCATATCACTATGCCTAGCTAATTTTTCGATTTATTGTAAAGACGAGATCTCACCATGTTGCCCAGGCTGGTCTCAAACTCCTGGGTTCATGCAATCCTCTCACCTCGGCTTCCCAAAGTGCTGGGATTATAGGTGTGGGTCACCATGCCTGGCCTAATGTACTCTTAATAAAAACTGATCTGTTATGCTTAACTAATGTCACATGTCATATTTCAGCATATTCACAACAAAGAGTGAAAAGAATAAAAATGAGACCATCAAAATACAGTAGACTCTTGATTCACAAAATATACAGAAGTGAGGAGATGATGGATAATTCCAAATTCCAGTTGAACAGAACTGGTTAAAGATATGGCATAAATTTGTTTTTATGTAAACTTTAGTTGAAACACCTAAGGCTTTTTTTTTCTTTTTTTTTGAATCAGAGTCTCGCTCTGTTACCCAGGCTGCAGTACCGTGGCACGCTCACAGCTACCGCAGCTTCGACCTGCTGAGATCAGACAATCCTTCCATCTCAGCTTTCCAAGTAGCTGGAACTGCAGGCGCACGCCACCACACCTGGCTAATTTTGGTTTATTGTAGAAACAAGGTCTTGCCATGTGGCCCAGGCTGATCTCAAACCCCTGGGTTCAGGCAATCCTCTTGCCTCCGCCTCCCAAAGTGCTGGGATTACAGGTGTGAGCAACCACGCCTGGCCAACACCTCAGGTTGAGAAATATATTAATCAACCTACAGAGATTTATTTTCTTAGATGTCAAGTATGATAGTTTTTGCACATATCATCACTAATTGCTAACAGTTTAAAGTGTCTTAAATTTTCAGCGAAGATGTTTGATTGCTATTATTATTGCTATTAGAAAAAGATACAGATCCAATGACATGTTTCTCCCTTTCTCTCTCCATTACTTAACTAGTTCCTTGCTCTCATAGCACTAATTCTGTGATGTGAGCATTCATAGTCACAGGGTTCTGTCTACCTTTACTATCCAGTAATGATTGTTTCTGAGGAAGAAATGCTATTATTCAGTAGAAAAAAGAAGCCCATTCTGCAATATATGGAGTGTGATATTTTGATTATTACAAAGCTCCAAACAATCTCATCTGTAGATTTTTTTCACATAGCTTACTCATGCTCTTAGAATCATCAAGTTTACGGTAATAAAAATCTAAACTGCTATGAAAAAGTTCTTTTGAGTAATATTTGACTAAAAGTTGGGTACTTTGCTAATTATCTTGTCAGGTAGTAAACTAAACAAACTCCAAAACCATGAATGAAATTTACAATCCCTTGGATGACTTACTGAATTTAGCCAGGGTGTTAAATAATTTAAATGAAAAATTCTGAACAAAGATTAGAGATGAGAGTAGTTATCTGTTAATAACTTATGTAACTATTACATAAGTACTGCAAGGAATACTATGGATTATACAATGGTATTAGGAAACACATGAAATATTACCTAGGTACAAGTGACTACATTACAATAACTTTTAGGAATTTGTTGGGGGAAAATGTCTGAAATTTAATAAATGAGAATATTGAATCACAGTAGTCATTAGAAAAGTTACACAGCTACAGATAGTCTGTAGGTTTCCTTTTTTTTTTTTTTTGAGTTGGAGTCTCACTCTGTCCCCCAGACTGGAGTGCAGTGGCGCTCCTGGCCACCACAGCCTTGACCTGCTGGGCTCCGGCGATCCTTCCGCCTCAGCCTTCAAAGTAGCTGGAACTACAGGTGCGCACTACCACACCCGGCCAGTTTTTTTATTTATTGTAGAGATGAGGTCTCACCAAGTTGCCCAGGTGGGTCTCAAATCCACGGGCTCAGGCAATCCACTCACCTCAGCCTCCTAAAGACACGGGATTACAGGCTGAGCCACCGAGCCCAGCTTGTCTGTAGGTTTTTAAAGAAAAGTTACCTAGTTAAAAAAATTTTTTTTTTTTTGAGTCAGAGTCTTACTCTGTCACATAGGCTGGAGGGCAAAGGTACAATCACAGCTCACTGCAGCCTCAACCTTTTGGGTTCAAGAAGTCCTTCTGCCTCAGCCTCCCAAGTAGCTGGGACTACAGGCATACTCTACCACAGTCGGCTGTTTTTGATTTTTGTAGAGTCAAGGTTATGTTGCCTAGGCTGGTCTCAAACTCCCGGGTTCAAGCAGTCATCTTGCCTTAGTCTCCCTGTAATCCACAGTCTGCTAGGATTACAGGCGTGAGTCACCATGCCTGGTCTATAGTTAAGCTTTTAAAAATGTCAACCTTTAAAATACTAGAGAGTGTCCATTGCCTTGCTAGATCCTGGTGTGGCCATGTGCTCTTTGAGCTATGACTGTCTCTATGATTCCTGGCTTTGGCCCCCTCCCCCACCTTGGGGAGGTGAATCTTCTCTCTCCCTTCTCTTTCTCACTCTAATTTATTTTTAAATAAACTATTTTTTTAATCTAAAAAAATACTAGAGCCGGGCTCGGTGGCTCAGCCTGTAATCCCGTGCCTTTGGGAGGCTGAGGTGAGTGGATTGCCTGAGCCCGCGGGTTTGAGACCCGCCTGGGCAGCGAGATCTCATCTCTACAATAAATCAAAAAATCAGCCGGGCGTGGTAGTGCATGCCTGTTATTCCGGCTACTCAGAAGGCTGAGGTGGAAGGATCGCCTGAGCCCAGCAGGCGAGGCTGAGGTGGCAGGGAGCGGCCACTGCACTCCAGCAGTCTGGGTGACAGTGTGAGACTCCAACTCAAAAAAAAAAAAAAAAAATACTAGAGAGCAGAGCTTATTGAAGTAAAGACTATGCCTAATAACTAGGAAATATCATGTCAGGCTAAAGATAATTCAATAAATATAACTTGATATTTTAGAATACAGCTTTCTCTAGAAATAAGGTCTGATTTTAGGTCAACTGAAAATCACATACTTTTTTTTAACAGTTTTTGTATATGTTTATAAAAATATTTACAAAATGTTTTAAATCTAGACAAATATGGACTGCCAGGCTTACCTACTAGCTACACATTTTAGAAGAAATAAATAATTTGATGCAAGATACAACATTGAAGACAAGACAGATAATGCTATAAATTTTCTTTTCTTTTTTTTTATTTGAGTTGGAGTCTCACTCTGTCGCCCAGACTGGAGTGCAGTGGCCGCTCCCGGCCACCGCAG